>NC_054396.1:11200489-11445489 GCF_017976425.1 Toxotes jaculatrix | reverse complement strand
GAATAAAAATTGACTTAAACAGATGTGATTTCCTTTGCATCTAAAATACTAAATTGCTTGGCCTCATATCAAGTACAAATCAGTGATATTTGATTGAAAATGAGAGTAATATGAGTGTATATAATAATATTTGGCCTGTTTCTTAATAGAACCATTACACGAAAGGACATCCTGAAAGATAACTGTTGCAGGGTCACCTTTAGACACCTGAACACCTGAACGATGCATGAAACTGCTGTTTGTCAGTAATGCTTATTATCTATAGAAAGGAATGTGCGGCCAGAAATACAACCCTGTGGAAAAGTACAGGGTGTACAGTTTCTTCTTGCCCTGTTGTGAGATAATGCAGCCAGAAAGCCCTCACCTAAGGGATGTTGCTGCAACCAGAGCCTCTTTTTCCTTCATCTAACCTCGTGCACAGACGCAACGGCTGAGCAGACCGCACGAGTGCAACCTTATCAGCAGGCAAAAGAAGTGCCTCTGCTTCGTACCAGAGCTGACAATTAACTGTCGCACAATGACTGGATTTCTCTGATAACCTTTTATTTGTTCCTCCTGCACATCACCACTCATGCAATCTCGTTCCATACACGACCAGGCAGAGAGATGTGAGCTGAGGTGAGCTCAAATCTCTTCCGACATATTGTACCCATGTCAGACATATCTTGTTACAAGACTGCCGTGTTTGCCTACACACACACCACAATCTTGTGGTGAGATAGTCCAGCGTTATCTAAATGATCTTAACTGTTTCTGGCTGGCCTGAGTGTTGAATGAGAGGTCATCAGGTCAACGAGTGTGTACAAACACAAATGTAATGAGAGACAGTGCCCTCTGGTGGCCAAATGATAACACACACATATTTAAAGATAAAAAAAAAGACCTACATGGAGAAAGTTTAAGTAGAAAATAGAAGGAAAATGTTGTATTGTTTTGGCGAGTACAAGACAGAACATATAAATGAATGTCCCACAACAGAATATGGAACAGTCCTAAGGAAGAGAAGCAATGCATGACCCTGAATTAAAGATTTAACAGCTACCATATGAAAAACAAACCACACAGATGCCCGCTGCTATGTACAACTGTTTATTTTTGATTTGCAAAACATCTGACAAAAATAACATTACATAAACACCAATTTATAATAGAAAAAAGAAGATCTTTGAAAAATGAGACAAAAGATAAATTGCAATTACATTAGAATTTAGGTGACTTAACTTTTTTTTTTGTTGATAATTGCAGCCATATCATGCTGACCTACACAGGCAGTTTATGGCTAGTAGATTCATCAGTATGCATGTGTTACAAACATTACATTAAGTGCTTTTGTTGGTTCAGGCATTTTTAATTGAATGTGGCATGATTTGGGTTCACAATGCAGGGTTAGAATTCAATGCCAAATTCAAATTTTTATTCCTCATAGAAAAAAAAAAATCAATAAACATGGCTGACAGAGTACTAAGTAAGAAGCCAAACTCACACTCCTTCGCATTTCAAATTAAGCTGGGGAACATCTGAAGCCAGCTTCATTAATACCCTCCCCTGCATTAAAAAGGGTCATGTTATGGCACACAGCTCAGGGTAGATGTGACCATGGCGACATTGTTCCTCAGTATTCACTGATCAATAAAAACTCTCTAATTTCATTCAGTGTTTACCTGAAGCAGTTTGACATGAATACAAAGAAAAAAAAAACTTGGTTTAAATTCACCAAAGTGAGTAGTTGCTCCGTTAATATGATACTCGGTTCTGAATGGAATTTGTTTTGTTTTTTTCCCCTAATAAGCACCACTAAGTTGCGTACGTTTCAAAAGACACAATCTTCCAATGAGGCTTGTCGAGCCACTGGGGGCCAACACTTTGGATGATGCCTACGTTGGGTAGCGTCAATAACGCACAACTTGGTGATGCTTGAGATAAAAGCAGCATTGCATGGATACTGAGGATTTCACCCCTCCTAATTCCCCTCGTTTGACCAAACACTGGCAGGGAATGATGAAGGTGCGGGAGCAGACTTTAGGACAGAAGGAGAGGTGAAGACACAGAGAGGTTATGGAGGAAATGACGTGGCAAATAAGAGAGACAAGGTAAGGATGGCGCACTACAGAGCAAAGACCATGCTAACAGTACCAAGTGGAGCGCATACACACCTCTCGTTTCTCCTACTGCCGCAAAGTCTTTCAGGTTGTTTCTTCTACTCAGCTGCATTCACTCCACAAAAGTTTCCCTCTTCAGTTTGCCCTCAAAAACTACAAAGATAAGGTAGAGATCAGCAACGTGGCAACATGATTAATTGCTTCTGTTGCTGAAAACTACACAGATATCCAAAGGACAGAGCGAGCGGACAAAGACGCAGAGAAGGACGTCACTTCTGGAGTAAATGCAGCCTCATCCTAGCCAGTCTGAGCCCTGTTGGTCAGAGTGCAGGCACTATAATAAAAAACACTCCTGGTATTTTGTGCGTTAAAAAAAAAAAAGAAAAAAAAAAAAGGCAATGCTAAGTCTGAGAAGAAAAAACTGTACAAAAAAAAAAAAAAAAAAAAAACTATGAATGACTTCATTAGCTGGACTCTCCCAAATCTGTGAGATATCTCTGAGGTAATCATTGAAGTATGACTCATTAGACAGCAATAAATACCAACATGAATACAAATATTACAAAAGTAAAAACAGAGGCAAATGCTTAATGCTGAAAAAAATCTGAGCTAAGAGAGGTAGGTTTTTTAGGTAGATTATGGTGTACATCCATTGTGGACACTCCTTTTTGTAAGAACTACATTAAGTTGATTCCATTACAATCCCTGTCCTAATGGGAGGAACAGAAAAATAAAAATAATAATAAAAAATAAAGACTTGAAAGCCTTCGCATGGGAGATGGCAAACTGTTTTCTATGGATGATATACATGTTTTACAGACAGGATTTGTAATGGCAACAGTTATACAAAAAACTTCAAAAATGTCTACTAACATGATAAACTGTAAAGCTTGCTGGTGATAGTGTACCATAACTTGTGTATTGCAGGCATTGTTACTGTGTTAAGTCGCCAATCTTGAGGAAATCTCAACAAAGATGGATCCATCTAATTTGTAGTGTAGATTTCCACTGAAGTATGGTTTTCAAGTTCCAGTATTTCAACAACCACGATGCAGTTTTAAACTTATGGACTCTGAGCAGCCTACCATGGTAAAACCAAACAGGAAACTCTGGGGATGCACCATATTCAGATTTAACTGTATTTGCACGTTGCGTACAGTATGTCATGCAGGGAATTAAATGGGGAAAAGGGTAATTTAATCACATATTCAGTCATTGAAGGGGAAACAGGGGGTTCCCTTCTTATGACAAAACCCAAATTGAGAATTCCCCTGACGCTATGTGGTACTAACAAAAACCTACTTTTTCAATGAGCGACTATGTGATGCATCCTCAAGACTCTTCCTGTTCAGTTTTCAAATTCCCAAGAGCCAACTCCTCTTTTACCCTGTTCTTGTGTGGAGGGAGCTCTCCCCGTGGCACTTACATGTTCACCAAACCTCCCACTGTATTAAACATACACAAATCAACACTGCATCTCTATCTCAAAAAGATAACAGAACAAAATCAAACCAATATCTACATACAGAAGTATGTATCCAGAGAAAAATCAACATGGAAACTTCAAAAGTCAGTGTTCAGTAACCAAGCACATCATACCCCTCATCAAACTAACATACTATACATATGAGTGGTACTGCCTAAAGACACTCGAGCCTCGACTCCTTTGAGTTCAATCACAGCAGGGAAATTTGTGGGACATGTGATTCTCAGGAAGAAAACCAAACTTATTATGATTTCATGAATACAGAAACATCCAAAAACTATTAACTTTCTGTTCTAAGCAGATCATCTGTGTGTCCAACCCCCGACTGTCAGCTTGAAGAGTGTCACAGTGACTGAGAGCGAAAAGTTGGAATAAAGACACAGTGACAGAGAATGGACATTAAAAAAAACAAAACAAAAAAACAAAACCCAGGTGGGCTGAACAGATTAATGCAACAACTGTCACAACTTCTCACAAAGCAGTTGTGAGAAGACGTTGAGCTCGACAAACATATGCTTTCTCTCTCTTTCTCTCTCACCTCTCTTCCTCTAAGATCACAGAGTAAACCCTGGTCTGCTGAGATGAGGGAAGCTCTAGGTCTGACATAGGAAGCTTGAATGGCCAATCACAGGAACTGTTTTAACAGATGTCTTCTGTCACACAGCAAACAGAAGACAAAAAGAAAGTTTGAGACCTTCGTGTCATCTCTGCAAATGATTTCCTCTGAGCCAAGATGCTTCTTGTGAAACCATCAGGGCTTGGCAGGGGATAGACTTATCGCTTGCTTTGGGGAATTGTCTTTATATAACAGACATGTTGTCTCATATAATTTTACCACAATCCCAGATGCAGAAAAGCCATACATTACTGGCTTCTAAACCTAAAGCATTTAAATTCTCTTGGCAGTTTGGTTTATAAGCCATTAGATGCTGTCTGAGGAAGCATAAGCCAAAGATGACTGACAGCAGAGAGAAGGCATATGAGTTCCTATCATATACAAGCTAATCTTCCAAAAGCCATTGATAAAATAGCATATGAGTTTAGTAGATTATATAATGAGAATATCCAAGGCTCTGGACTCATCATTTTGATGTACTATAATGCATCAGGTGTGTAACTAGCTTGGTGATCTATATGGCTTATATTAGAGAGCAGCACAGTATGTTTAACTCGTCCTCTTTCTGAAAATGAACCTTGGAAATTAGTCAAATACATCAGCCCACCGCTACACATATAATAATCTGACTAAGTCAAATACACAAGCAATCCATTTCTAAAAAAAAAACAAAAAACAAAAACATCAAGATTTGACATCAAAGTCAAAGCAAAGAGCATACTGTCTTTGAACATTGTGACAATGAATCTAAAACAAAAAAAGGGTCAATATTGTATTTGCATATATAGTTTTGAAAAAATTAGCCTTGAGAAATATCTATGTAGCCCTATGTACAGCGACGGACATATTACATTTATATATATATACCTGGTATTTACACAATGCAGCCACTAGAGGGCTGCGCAGCATACATCATCAAACAGGAGGGCCTGGGTGTAGAGGTGCGCACCACCGCCACAACCAGGCCCTCAAGACATTCTAGAAAATCCACTTCCCAGTCAGAAATGAAAGGGGTGTGATATCTGTGGAGGTCTGAAGCAGCTTCCCAAGCTCTCCGCCCACTGAGCTCACTGTGTACTGAGGAGGAACAATTCATGGAATTGTTTTTTTTTTTTTTTAAAGGTGAAGTAAAAAAACAACATCAAAAGCAACCATTGCAATTACATCCGTATCTATGCCAATTCCAAGTAAGGTATGCAGCTATATATCAACAAGACAGGCCCCTTGCTTTGGCCTCAATTTACTATTCCAGTTAGATTTGGCATTTTAGCCCTTTAAAATCTGTGATAATATAGATACTGTATATCAATACATAGGCTTGAGTAAAAGGTGGTATAACAGTGCTTAGAATACATGTGGTAGCAATTAAATATTTACAAGGAAATAAACAATTAAACGAAAGCGAAGAATAATGAAAATCAATTTCAAAAGAGAGTAACAAGCCATACGGCAGGCTTAGTTTGATTGACAGTTAGCAGTGTAAAAGTAGCTAACACATTTAGTGGCTAATTCTCACCTCAAAACCAGGCACCCCAAGTTCCTCAAAACCTGACTAAATTACAGACTACGCTCTCTACTCTGCAGTATAAACCTACACATCCACATTTTCCTTCATAGGCTGTGAGGCTAGTCAGACAACTTGTTAGCATGTCGAGAGGCTGCATGCGTGAGACGACCCATGGAGCAGCAAGGTTATTTTTTTTTTCTTTTTTTTGTTTTTTTTTTTTGTTTTAGGTACTGGAAGCTTTTTGAGAAAGTAGTTGACCATACCTTTGGTGAAAGATGAAAGGCATGTGTTTGAATTGTATACACAGTCATATACATATCCTGCCTTTGAGAGAAGCAGATGTAAAAACAAAATACAGGATTTCTGAAACATCCAAAAACGTCAAAGTAATGTGCAGGCACTGCTTTTGCACCGTTAAAACTGAAATGTCATCCGTACTGTATCTAAATTGTTCTGTGTAAAAGTTACTGTTTCACATAGGTGATGTAAATACAAAACAACCCCAGTAAAACCAAGAGGTAGCTCAACTGAATGGCTAGATGAATAACTGAGTATGTTTGTTGTGTTGGCGTGTGCACGACATGTACACACACACAAAATGTCCTGGCATTTGAAGCAGCTGTTTGTTGATTTAAATACAGACAAAAACACTGTATATAGGCAGAAATTATATGTATAGTTTAATTTGTATTATAAGAAGTTCCCTTGTTTACTGTGTCTCTTAACATCTGCTTGCTCTCCATACAACCCTGGCCTTTATGCCAAGATAGACTTCTTTAGACATGACACACATGAAACCATGCACCCAACACACAGACATAAACATACACACACTCACACACACACCACTTTCTCACCTCCACTCACATCGTACTTCACACCTCCATTTAGTCCATCCGGCACATTCTCCGCTCCCTCCTTCCATTTTTACCCACCCCCCACCTCCCGGGGGTCTCGTCTCCAGCTTCCGCTGCCCCTCTGAGGTTCAGAAGCGGCTTCTAGGAGACTTCGCTGCCGAACACCTCCAACACCAGAGGAGTGAGCTGCATGCTGTGCTCTGGCTGGAAGGAGAGCGAGCGGTACTGTTTGGAGTGCTCCTCGTTGAGGCTGCGCAGGTCGGCCAGCTTCTGGATCATCTTGGCGTAGAGCAGCCGTCCTCCTGGGTGGTGAAGCTGGATGTAGGCCTGCAGGGTCTCTGAAAGGCGGTCTTGGAGGGCTTCGATCCGTGCATGATCCTGCACACCTGGGCGGTCTGCAACAGAGGAGGGGAGGATCTTTATATTTATACTGGAAAACAATAAGTCTAAGGGTAAATTCTAGAACAATGATCTTCATGATCTTTGCGTTTGGATTTCTACCTTTCTGGTGAGGCGGGCTGCTAATTTTAGATCAGGGGGAGCACATTTATGTATTGTTAATGAGCTGCCTCATATACACAAAGGAATGCAAATATCCACTTAGTTACACATGCTTGCTTGCTTAACTATACATGTATAATATATACACCGTATTTTCTGCAAATGCACGCCATACACACAAATGTGTGTTCAGATAAAGGCTAGTACTCACAGGAGACATGATTAAGTATCTTAGACCTGCACATCAGTGTGATTTATGTTAAGACACAGACGACAAAAATGCTTCAAATATCTATCTTCATATATCTAATATCAAACCAAAATGTGTACAGTGATCTTCTGCCACCTTAACAAAACATAATGAATATATTCTCTATTGGAAAAAAAAAAAGAGAGGCAAACGCGATCACTCATAAACAATTCATGATGATCCTCTACGTGTTCCCTCCTCCACACAGTTAGATGTACTATACCTGGAGAAAGCAAGCAGATGGCCATCAGCAGCACATGTTCCTCCTCGTGCAGGTTGAGCTTCTTCAGGCCCACCTGGAACTTCACCAGCGGCTCCAACAGCTCCAGAGTGTGGCCCGCTACAGAAAGAACACGTCATTGCCGTCTGTGCAGCACGCACAACCAGCTTCATACTATATCACAGAAGGAAGGCCCCACCAGGGAATGCTACCATGCCTTTTGCTCATGAATATTTCATTTCTCGGAATCATCTCTGATGAGGGTTTTTATTGCATGCTGCGCGTTCTCAGGTTCATTTTCACTAGGTGCTACTGCTTGGGAATTTTGTTGAGAAAATTTGAATTAGGATCGGTTCAGATGCCATTTCTTAGGCAGGGTTATTTTTATGCAGACACGTAAATGAGAGGCCATAAAAACACTGATCAAAAGTTTTCACCCATTCCCATGAGTATGCCTCCACTTTTTCCTTTTATGACTGGGTTATGTATTGAACCGTAATACTTTCTGAACACTGATCAAATTGTGCTTCTGAAACGGAACGAGTTAGCAGCAAAAGCTCTGTCGATGAATTAATCCGCCTAATTCATTTTTTAATAATTGTAACTGAATAATCTTATTTTCACGTTTGAGGAAATGGTCTTGTACAGTTATTTATGTAAAGACAATGTTTTGCATTGGAAAAGTTGGGATCAAAACAAGTTTTCTGAAACAATGTGTTTACATTATACTATACGAGGTATTACAAATTATCACTTGGATCTTTGCAGAGACTTTGTGTTGTATTGGTATTGAACCCTTTTTTCCTAATGATCCAGCCAACGCTGTAACTGCCTTAATACATAAATAATTTACTAATGAAACTTTCAGGGACAAATTCCCATGTGAACGAGAGTTAAAAAATCTTGTCAAAAAAACTTCAGCACTATTTTTAAGATTCTATTTTTACTGCATGAGAAAACACATCTGTATTCCAGTCATGTTTGTGTCAACTATATTTTAAGAAGAGCACAACAGAGCTGCTTCTCCTTGTCCAGACAGTGGTTGTTTTGTGTGGTGAGCGGGTCAGGAGTGACATTCTTTGGTTGATCCCAGAGAGGGGGGGGTCTTGTTTGAAAGGCAAATGAAAGCCACGCCCACAGTGGGCTTCTGCGGATATATAGGACTGGTTTTGCAGAAAAACCTGCTTTAAGCATCCTTTGCCTGTGGGTGTGTTTACAGGTCACTGCCATGTAACCTTATCTGTACTCCCACGCTAAGGATCTGGTCACCTCCTCCATGCCGGGCTGCTTCCTTCCAGCTCTGAGGAGTGTTAATGTGTAACACGAATGTCTTTTCTTACCTATCAGCTCATCAAAACAATTCACATGCATATGCATAGTCCTAAACACAGGCTTGTCTTCACAGGAGTCAAACTGTACACGTGGCAGCGTTTAGACTGACCTTTGGTGACATCACTGATCTGGTATTTAAAGTCAGGCGCACCGCAGCTCCAGGACATGTCCTCCAGGTTGAAGCTCTGATTTGAGCGCAGCATGATCACCTCAATGGCACTGGACTTGAGTAGGGCAATCTGGTCCTCTGCAGTCAACTCCCTGCAGGCAAAGAAATGATCTATTATGCTAGTGTACCACAAAAAGCAAACTATTAAACAAACAGTCCTTAAATACTGTTGATCATTTAGTGCTGATCGCGTCAAACATCACATGAACGTAAACGACGAGGAAAGATTCAAACCAGGTATCTGCCCACTCTGCTTGAATATCTCAATCCTGAGGAATTTGCTTATCAATGTTTTACCGACTATGGGTTCAAGGTCAGTCACAGTCTTTATCAGATATATGGTGGGCAGGAAGACGAAAAAAAAAAAGCATCCAAAATTACTTTGTTTTGTCCTCCTGTTGTGATGTGTCAGTGTGTATGGAAAACTCATTTGACAAACATCAGTCAACTGATGCCATTTTAAGCATCGTCACTGTCACACTTAAAATCCTGAATCTATAAATGTTCTGAAATGTCTTTAAACGTTTGTGACATGAAACCTCTGAACTAGCAGGAGACTTGAGCCGAAACCTGCAGATCTTCAGGGGAGGTCTGGGGTGTTTTTCAGGACTTAGGGAGCAGATCATAAGTGGACAAACATTCCAATGGTAATCCGACCACGTCCATCACTCGCTGCCAGTAGGAATGACGGCTTTCAGGAAATACAGGCCCTGACTCGTTTAAGCCTCGACTTTGGGGTGACCCCCGAGACACAGAGCTTTTGTCCCTGTCAACACACTGAGAGACGAACGCATTGGAAGGCAGCAGTTGTCATGGAAGGAAGGTGGGGAGGGAACAAGAAGAAACTCTTGGGCAGCCATCGCAATTTTGCCCTTATAGTCACAAATAATGTGCTGGCTTGTATCTTCCACAGGAATATTATTCTATTTTATTTAGTTAAATCTATTTTTCAGGGTTAAGATATTCTATTATCCCTCATATCACTTAAGAATCGACCATGTATAATTCAAAATGACAGTGTTGTATGTAATAGGTCTATCACATGTTCATGATCATCAGATAGACAACCTGAAGGTGTACGTGCAAGGCAGACAGGCAACTGTTCAGTACTGAGGGAGTGTCCTCCTCAAAGGTTAAGCAATCACCTACTAACATACTTAAAGGTCCGAACTTCACATTAACTACATGACCACGGCAAATGTATAACCTTGTCCAGTGACGGAGCGACACAACATAAAAAGATTTTCCACAATGTGTCAGCTATCTGTAATATACAGTCTATCAGTGATCTATGGCCTTTAGACCACAGCCATCACAGTGGCACAGTATCGACTAATCTGGCAGAAAAACAAGTAGATGTACAAAGTCTTCAAAGCACATTTGGGTAAAGAGTCACTCTGAGACATGCAAATACAACGTATAGTTCTGTTAGTACAGCTTCGTCTAAGGCCAAAATTTTATTTCGTCAGACACGACACTCTTTGGTTATGTAAGCAGGACTATTCTGAATGCAAAAAAAAAAAAAAAACAACCAAAAGGAAAACCAGTCAAAAAGAAAATCAGATAAACCGAAAGTTCTCTGCAAAAACTGACAAACAGAGAAGCAAATGTATGTCCTCCCCTGTATCTCTCTGTTGCTGTGTTATGTCACCTATGACTAACAATAGATTGGTAAATGAAAACTGAAAGTCAGCAGTCAATCATAAATGAAAACTATTTGAAGACTGAAAACAGAACAGGCATTATTGTGTAGTGATTATTTCTGGTAAACAACATGCTTTTCTTGTCATCTCGTATCAGTAATTGTAAATTTAGAGAGACAATCTTTTTTTTTTGCTAGACTATATGCCTACAAGTCAAAACTCCAGACAAGGCATTTTCTTCTGGCTAACATCAGTTATTAACAACTAATGCAGACTGACAGATCCAAAACTCTGACAGACAGATTCAAAGATGCTTTTTGCACATGTGCACATGCACACACGCATGCACGCATGCACGCACGCACACACACACACACACACACACCTGAACCCAGGGATCATCTTGGCAAATCCAATGACCTTCTGGATGCTATAGGAGACCAGGTCTGCCAGGTGAGGCAGCATGGAGAAGCTGGAGCCCTCCTCCTCACTGGAGTCAGGGCTGCTGCCCTGTTCCTGGTACATCATCAGCAGGTTGTTTAAGTTCATTTTGGTGTCGACTGACTCTGCAGTGAGCAGGAGAAACAGAACCGAGAGCACAGAGGAGACCAGGGGAGGAAAAAGAAAAGGACAGAAGAGAGTAGTAAAGAAAGAAGGGAAAAGTGTTCATACACAAAGCACAACAAACTCACATTATTCCTGCATAAACACACACACTGTGACAAAAGAACAGGGAAATCACAAAAATAGATGGGGCTTGTTGGCTGAAAATACATGAGCGTCAGGCCAGTAGAAGTGAGATGAAAGCTTAGATGACAGCTTCTACAACATGTGAAGCATTCAGCGCCAGCTGGGGTTGTTTTGAGTCATTTGTGTGAGGTGAGTGTTGGCGGTAGGCCACGTGACAGTGTCCCTCGCTGTTTTCGCTCCATTAGTGACGGATGCATTAATGAACTGATGTTTACTAGTAGGAGTCAGGTGTCTGCAGGGTACAGGTTATTCACAGGATTTCCACTGGATTCTCAGTAAAGCAGCGTAACAGATTATATAAGCCAGCATGCAAACAGCAGAACTGTAAAAAATACCCGTCATATGTCAAGTATTAACTCTTTTGATTTGCTGGGAAAAAACTGTTGAACTATATTCCTGAGAAGTCAATGTTTTTACTTGACTTTGTGTGAAGTCCTCATACTGTGTGTCTCTTACCTGGAGAGTGACTGAAAGAGTCGGAGGAGGCATCAGACAGAGAGTGGAGAGAGGCAGCTCTGCTGGCGCTACGTGTCACCGGGCCTTCGCGTACAGGAGGCTGGAGAGGGAAAAACACATATGTAAGGACAACACATAATTCATAAGTAAATCCAGTCACTAACATTAAAAACCAAAAATAATAAACCATCCATTTTGAACATCTGTTGAAAAAAAAATGGGATTGAATTACTGGACTTGAGTGCAGCCCTGTGTGTAATTTGTGGGGATGGAAACTAAAAAAACTGAATTTCAGAGGACAAATGCCTTGAGGGACTGCTGGGTGTCAGATCTGTGTGATTGACAATGGAGAAAAGCTGAAACAGAAATAAACTGTGATATGAGGAATCACAACATTGAAATGCTGCGAGTACCCTGGCTAACGCACTCAAGAGTAACATAGAGATCCCTGTAAGGTTCATATATTTATTTTATGGGACTATGGAAGTAATAAACTGCACATCTACAGCAAAGTGTTTGTCTTTAGCATAACAGCATCAGTTTTATTTTTATGTTCTCTGAAATCCCATGCATTTTTTTGCTGTTTGAAATAAATATGAATGCATAATGTTGATTTGGTGGCAACAATAACTGTATTGAGAAACAAACCCTGAAGCGGCAGAAGTCAGAGTAGGAGTCGTCATATGTTTTGTGGTGTGCCTCCACCAGGGTGGCGATGACCTGACTTTGCTCATCGGTGAGCCGTGGCCGCCGTGCCTCCCTCTCCGCTTCGCGCTGCGCCTCCTCCTCCTTCCTCCGTTGAATCAGGTCCTTCTTCCTCTGCACTTCCTCATCTGTCAGAATGACTTGGGGGAGGGAGAGGAAGGGGGGAAATAATAAAGAGACAAAGAGGGAGATGGAGTGTTAGATTTAAAGCGCACACACAGGAAAAAAAGTTTCAGGAAAAAGTAAAGATGGAGGAGACAGTGGTTGTGTAAGAATGACATTAATAAAAACACTACAAGCAGGAAAACAACTGGAACAACTGGAAAAAACAGCCAGAGTGACATAAAACATATATAACATAAAAACTGGTTGAAGGCAAACCACTTTTAAAGCTTCTCAGCATGTATTTGACTTTTACATTGCGGTGACAGCTATGTCAATGTGGTGTTGGGTGGGGGTGGGGGGGTGGAGGGGGGGTTGTTATTCTCTGGAGGAAGAGAATGGGAGGGGACAGGTCCATATGGAGACCCCTGCTGCACTGAACAAGTGAACGCATTGTCTTTGTTCTGTTCGCTCCTTGTTGTTCAAGCCACTGAATTAGCTCACAGTCAGAGAGAGAGAGAGAGAGAGAGAGAGAGAGAGAGAGAGAGAGAGAGAGAGAGAGAGAGAGAGAGAGAGAGAGAGAGAGAGAACTGGGTCTCAACAACATGCTCCTGTTTTTGCAACAGCAACACTGTTCACGTACAGTAAATCACAGCGACGGTGCCACTGCTCTTGTGGTATTCCCACAAACACCCTGGGGAAAAAAAAAAACATTCAGCTGGAAGTGAGAGGCCTTTGCTTAAAAGTGGCCCATGGACAATATGCGGATATCAGGAGAAAACAAGAAAAGATGTACCTGCTATTTGCAGATCATGAAAATAAACAAGCCTGTGTGGAAAGAAGAGGCCTCACTAGACTGTACATAACAGCAGGTGTTTAAACTTCAGATGGAGTATACTAGGAGTATACAATGTGGGGAGGCTCCAGTAGTCCAAATAGAATGTGTAAACACTCTAATGGGGGCAGAGACCCAGAGACACTTGACCCCAGTCCAAATATTACATAATATTTACAAGAGGGACAGTAGGCCCCAAAAAACTGCAAACAGCAGTTGTGTAAATTTTTTACCATCGATCCAAGAAAAAACAAGAAACAAAAAACAAGATTGTGGTTTTTCAACAAGAAAGACAAATGTAATGTAATTTACATACAGCGGGTAACATTAATGTAACTGTCTAAGTGGGAGGTTGGTCAGGTTATAATGCCGACTCATATTCAGAACTTCTAGGTCACAAAAAAATTAGCAGCCCAGTTGTCCAATCCAAGCAATTTACACCAATGAATTATGTAATTTATAATGTAAATAAATCTACTATTTAAATAGATGCAGTAAATCACGTGGTTTAAGGTCAGAGTATTGCCCCGAAGACATATGGGTCACCTGTCATACTTACACTCTTTCATCATGCCAATGTCCACACAGCGTTTCAGCCGGCACGCCTGGCAGTGGCGCCTGTTGTCCTTGGTGATGGTGCAACTGCCGTTAAAGGGACACGTGAAGGTGGCCTTGCGCTTCATACTGCGCCTAAACAAATTGTATACATTTTACAGTCTGGTAAAATACACAAATATTTCAGTGTATAAACACACAAAAGCAAAATTCAAAGAATTCACTGAAGTTGTTGAGAATGTAGTTACGGCTCATCGTGTGTGTGACCGTGTTGATAACACAGAGATCTGTGCACAGAATTTAACAAACATAGCAATCTGGCACCTTTGACAGAGTTTAGCATAAATAATAAACATGGACAAATATTTTTGTCGTTCAACTCTGAGACTGAGTGAAACAGCATACATATGGATGAGTGCCAAGGAATCCAGGGGTAAAAGCTGAATCGGTGACGCAAAGCGTAATGATTTAGTCAGTGATGGACATGTATGTACGAACATTTATACACAGATGTGAGCAAACACACACACACACATACATGCGTGGTGAAAGTTCACACAAAGGCCAGCCGAGAGACGAGGAAGGAGATTATTAAACATCCGTCTTTTTCATCCTCTCACTTTAAATATCAACACTGCTGAGAGGAACAGACGCAAACGGACGCACACATCAAACACACACAAGCTCACAAAGTTGCGACTTGCTCTAGTTTTGTCTTTAGTTAAATTGGAAACTTGCGTGTCTCAATGAGCAGGCAGAAGCCAAGGCATTAACTATAGGGGCTGAGCTCATTTGTATTCTGTACCTGCTGCTGCCGAGCATTAGCGTGAACAGGAATGTTGTCAGTGGTTTTGTGTGCGTTCTTATGTAACTGTGGGTGTCGATTACATTTAATGTGTGTGTGTCTGTGAGCGTGTGGGTGACCATAATATATATGCATGTGCAAACCTGTGTTTGTATGTTAACGTGTACATGTGTCAATAACTTGGTCAATATGCATTTTTTTTATTTTCATCAGCATGGTATGAGCTATTGTGCTGCTTTACACAAACACAGACACAGACACACACAGACACACACACACACACACACACACACACACACACAAAGGATGATGGTGTGAGATGCATTCACACCTAGTGGAAATACTCCGTTTGGTTTAGGCAAGGAGTGGCACCTGGGTAGAGCGTGCAGGATGCAGGATAGAAACTTGCTTGCTGTGAAATCTCTGGACAATGACCGGCTCTATTCACATATCGGCTCAACTGGACATTGCACAGACTTTGTACTAGAGAGCTGGCAGGGTAAAGTCCATTTAATGTACGGTCAAACTGATTTGGAGATTTGCATTCACACATACAGCTTTTCTGGGTAATGTCAAAGAAAGGTTCAGGGTTGCAATGCATGTGTGAAAGCAGCTTTGGAGAGCGTGCACAATGTAATTGTGCATAAATCTGTGTAATTTATGTGTGCTTTACAGTGTGTCTGTGACTTCACATATGCATTTGTGTACCTGAAAAAACCCTTGCAGCCCTCACAGGTCATGGCGTTGAAGTGGAAACCGGTGGCTTTGTCACCACACACGCCGCAGATCCGTGGCATGTTCCTGTCAAACTCATCAGGGGCCAGAGTGGACGTACTCACAACCGTGGGCTCCATCACTGAACAGACAGAGGGGAAGGAAGAAAGAAAAACAGGAGAGAGAAAGAAAAATGAAATCAGCTTCTGGTTGTAGAAACTGCTCACTAACTTTGCCACCAATCAGCACAAAAAAAGAAAAATCTGAATTAGGCTGCCAACTTCCAACATCTGAAGTACATTTAAGAGTATTATCTTAATTTATAATGTGTTCAGTGTTGTATTTCACAAGATATCTGAGAACAAATCTAATAAAAAGTCAATGTTCCATCCTCAGGTTTTTAATTGTAATTCAAATAGTATTATCTTACGAGAGTTGCTGTGAAAACCCTGCACAGAAGTGAGACACATCTCTTTTCACCTGTCTTCATGCCAGCCAAACACTGTCCCTTCCTTCAGGACAGATTCAAACAGTCCCAGTCTACCCTTTGGAGGTGAACTCAACTCCAGTGTTTTTGTCCTGGAGCGAGGAACTGAAGCCATATGAATCAAGTGGAAAAACCCTTGTTCCACTCCAAAATGCTGGATCTGGGTTACATTTGATTACATAGTGCTCTGAGTATCTATTTCACTTAACAGCCTCATGAGAGGGAGAAAAAAGGCATGTCACCGCAAGGCTTGCATCCTCATAAACAAACAATCACTGTCCTTTTCACAAAGCTCCTTTCTTATTCTTTTCTTTGCTTCCACTGCAGAGTGAGAGTGAGGCAAATGATGGAAGGACACGGAGGGCCGAGGGAGGGAAGGTGAGGGTAACTAAACCGATAAAAACCTCAACAAACTCACAAATCAACAGCCAATGAGGTGAGGGCCCAGCTGAATAATTTAAAACGATTTGACAGATCTCTCCATAATTCATGTCTAATTGATAAAACACTGTTCTACCAAAAAGTCTTACATACACTCCTGCAAATTCAACAACTAGGTTCTTTTTTTTTTTGTTGTTGCTGTTTTTCTACTTAGAACAATTGTGAATGTTATGACTAGTATGCCTTTAAACCAAATTCTGTTCCTGGCAAATTCTATTAACAGGACATGTAGTCCCTATTAAAACAAAAGGTCAAAAGAATAAAAGAAACAGAGGATCTAGTCATTGCCTCACCGCTGCAGGCATCATGGACAGCAGTGGCTCAAACATCTACAGTATGTTGACGCCTTGTACCACGGCACCACATGCTTCGGTGAGGAGCATCTGATACAGCGACCGTTGTGCTACGCTGAAACAGTATGTATTCACGCAACTGGAAGTAGCAGCAACTGACAGCAAATATTTGTGGAGGGAATTCAGCAGATGGGTCGAACAGACCGTTGATAAACAACAGACCAGAGAGAAACTCATAGGTTGATGGGAGAACACTTTACATTGTTTGGCTTCATCGCTGGGCTCCTGAAGCGGTGAGCTCCAGCAAGTTGATGTAAAGCAAAGCAGAACAGTCACTTCTCACAATATATAGACGAAAAACAGATGTAGTTGGTTAAATATGCACTGAGAACCCTGACAAATATGACATTTTAACTGAACTTGATAGAACATTTACAGCTGCTGCTGCTGCTCTTAACAGAGAATGTGTAAAAGTTTCTATAAGCAGTGTTTTGTTTTGATGGCCAGCTAGCCTCCAGTGACAGAATAGGCAAGGGTGTGTCCTAAACTCTCCTGTTTTCCCCACTTGTCTCAGTTTATGACACTCCCTTCTCCCACTGACCCTTTCACACCTTCCTTGTCTTTCTGAGAGCAGAGGGTAAAGTACACATTGAGTCAAAGGCCCTTTAAAATGACATACTAGGCAATAAAGGTTTTAAACAAATTCTGTGTTCATAACAGTGTTACAATAGATCTTATCCACAGACACATCAGGGTAAAGCCTCGAAGGCTACTTACTATAACATTTGCCACCCAGGTGATGTAATATGAATGTGCACAGGTTTTACATTTCAAACACTAACACTCAATGTAACCTAAATAATGGCCAGCAGCCAACAGCAGCAGCAGCAGCAGCGACTAACAAAGCACATCAAATGATCTCATGAAAATACTGTTTTCTATAATCAGGATGTACAAAACTTCCTGGGTTTTAACTTCTTGAGTGTCATGGTTCTTTAATAAAAACTGATTTCATGGGAAAACTGCCCCCTTGTGTCGTTTCAACCTGTGCTCCAAACCTTGTCTGTGAGGACTGTTGCCAAAAATGATTACTGGGCCACAAACACGGAAACTGGGTTCAGGTAACGTGAGAAGTTTTTTGGGTGCCATTCTCATGTACAATGTTAAAACAAGCAGATTACCAACCAATGGAGAACCGTGATCCAACCTATGAAGTGTCTATGGCAAATTAAAACATATTAAATCCCTAAGGCTGGTCTAACATATTAACTACAAAATTCTAAATGCTATCATGTAATAAAACGTTACAAAATACTGCCCAATTTAATTAGAACAGACCTTTATAAAGCATGAATCTGTTCTCCTGCATGCAGGCAGACTAATCCCAGCAGACACCCACGCTCATCACTCACTGTGAACCAAGAGGGAAAACACCCATTCACCTTACTATATCATCAGCTGATTAGTGAAGTCAGTCCTCTGTGATTGCATTCAGCCTTGACAGGCCATTACACTAAATGCACAGTAGTATTGAGAGAGCTCTAAATAATGCATCAGGTTATTAGACCAGATCTGTACTCATTCCAGTCTTGGGCACGCAAAGCCAGGGAACTGGTTTTGGGCTTTAGGCTTTGACTGAATGTCTCGCTCTTGAAAGATCCACATATTACGTGTCAGGCGTTCGGACGCATCAATCAAATCTGGCATTGCTGTAATAATGCTGAATATTACTCTTTTCAGTGACACCGGCGTAAAGAATAAATCTGTAACACTGTGATTTCTGATTAGCTTACAGGGTTGAGCTCAAAGACAATGTATGTCTTTTTTTTTTTTTTTTTTTTTTTACCTGACTGCAATCTGTAAATACAGCCTTTCACAAGAAGCATATACAACTAGTGTGCTTGTAGATTGTAACTAGACTGTTGCACCAATTACTGAATCACTGCCATGTGTTTTGATTGGGCTATTGCAGCAGCAGGGACATTATGCATTGCCAGTAACTGTATTTGTTTAATAATGTGGAGTCCAGCAACTTCTGGAGCAAGAACTGTCAAACTCCACCATGTTATAACTAGAAAGTTCTCAGATGGTAAACAGATTTATTACTCCTTGCAAACAGAAGCAGAATATTTTTGGTAGAAATATGATGTTACGAACACACCAAGCTTACAGAGTGACAGTGAGAAATGGGCTCAATGGATGTGTCTAAGGATGTTTTACTATTGTGGATCATCGAGGTTTACTTTTTCCACATTTTCTTCTCTAAACCAAACTTTTCAAACAACTGCAAACACTTTAAGCATTTATTAGGACATTTCTTCTGTCCATTACATTTCTATTAAGCCAGTTTGAAAACCAGAAGCAAGAAACTTTGGCCAGTTATAGTAAGTGAAGTTAAAACGTGACAGCAGGGGACTAAAACTGTGTCATCTTTTAAACCAAACTGAATCTTAAAATAGTTGCTTTAACAATGACATTTTATAAAGAAGTTACCTTTATTTTGTGACGTTTTCTAGAGGCTCCTGCACCTGGAGGGATACTTTCTGATTGCCCAGGAACTATTGGGGTGTAGTTTATAGTACTTAACATCACTGACTGGTCAGACACAGGTTTCCAGACTGCAATGAAGTATACAACATTTATTCACACTGCAAACAAGCACTGTTATTTACTGGTAACAATAGTAGGAGTTGGGATGGGAATTTATTGTAGTGTTACTGAAGTACAAACAAGACTTGGTCAAATCCTGGCAAACAGACTGCGTATGCTTAATGTGGGAAATTGAAGATGAAGTTGAAAACTGTTGTGGAGCCGCTGTAAACAACTACTTTCAACGGAAAGTTGCTAAATGTCGCTGGATGACATAATGATATGCTAATGAGTATATTCTTGACATTGTTGCATTGTATTTGCCTAGTATCAGCCGGTTTCATCCCTTTATGTGTTTGATTCTCTCCTCCTCTCTGTGCTCACATATCCAGTAATTTAATACAGCCGATTTCCCAATAAAGCTGTTCTCATTTACTTGTTCCTGTTGTCAGACAATGGAACAAGTATGAAATAATGAACCAACAGTCACTCCCAAGCCATTTCCAAGCTGCTGCTTCTCTGCACTAAAAACAGAAAATCAAGCAGAATATACAAAGTGGAAAGCTGGTACTTTGGAGATGGACGTCAAGCCATTCTTTCAACTCTAGCACACACGCTTCCTTTTCAACATCTAATCAAACATGACATGGCTGCACAACAGTCACTTTCAAAGACAGAAGTTGTGTCTCAAACAAATCCGTCCTCCTTTAATCCTTTATCGGTCTAATGTGATTAATGTTCACACTTGGAGCAGAAATTCATAGAGAAAAGTCAAAAATGGACTTCTTTTCTCTTCTGTCCTGATTTCAGTTTCAGGGATTACTTGCATTTCCAGACTTCTTCTATCCTTGGTGTTTGGTATTCAACACAGACAATTACTATTACATAATTTTGTTTTCATTAAGAAGCCGTTTATGTTTTACTCTCATTAAAAAAAAAAAACATAAGCAACGGTAGAGAGATTAAGTCCAAGTCCAACGATGGTTTCATATTGTGATGTGCATCGCTAGACACAGGGACACTGCGACTGACACTGAGAGCTGCATGTATTCCATGTAAAGCTGAGAGCTACTGAGAGTAATTAAGGAAGCTCATGTCAGCCACATGACTGGTGTGAGTAGGAATAACCTTACACCAGCTGAAGGAGACAAATCTCTTGAACACGAGCAATTTCTACCGAGTTGATATGGCTGTTACATTGGTTCATGTAAAATATTTTGAAACTCCGACATTGCCTGCACAGTTGTAGCATTGTCCACCAGTGATTTCATTGTTTTGTGCTTTGCTGAACTACAACATACTTGGTAGAGAGAAGAAAAATACAGGTTTAACACTGGAATGAACGTTTCTCAAATTTAAAGCTGTTAGGGCACTTCAACTCTG
Organism: Toxotes jaculatrix; assembly: GCF_017976425.1. NCBI lineage: Eukaryota > Metazoa > Chordata > Actinopteri > Toxotidae > Toxotes > Toxotes jaculatrix. The sequence continues at coordinate 11,424,694 of NC_054396.1, read as the reverse complement.
GAATGACCTGACAGGCAATCTCAGACTTGCAAAATCAATATCTTCTTTTAAATTGCTTCTGCAAATGTATTTTTATTGTGAGCCTTTATAACAACCTTGTTCAATCTGTGTGTATGCAGGTTGGCTTGTGCATGAAATTCATATTTAACATGTTTTTTTTGTTCTTTTTGTTCTGTCTTTTTTTCATTTTGTCCTTGTTAAGCACTTTGTGATCTCTGGTTTTGATAAGTGCTATACAAATAAACCTTTTTATTATAAACAAAATAAACTAGATGATTGTTATTATTATTAAAGCAACTGTTTTGCAGCAGCACAATATCCTCTTGCCTCTGTCCTCTTCTCACCGTGTTGCTATAGAGAATATCATATGGTAGACATGTTTTCACTCTGCTTATGTGTCCATTACACTTCACTTCTCACAGTTCAGATGAATTTTCATCTACTGCTCTGTGAATGGCCATTTGCTGTCTGCAGTCAGAAAGAGGAAATGCCAGCCCACAGGAGAAAGCAGTGATAGTAGTGTGGGAGGAGAGAGGGATGCACGAGAGAAGGCGGCATGGGAGGGGTGAGGTGGAGGGTGTGGTGGGGAGGGCGCTGGAGAGATGGAGTAAAAACAGATAGGGATATATACATAGATGCAGCGAGTAGGGGATGGGTGACCTCTTTGCCACAGCGACTTTCTGTGTCACACGGACTGACTGTACCCTTCTGGCTGTCACAGACAAGACAGGGGAGTAGTAAGAGGAGAGGGTACGCAGCAGTGGCCCAAAGAGAGGCCACGCAAACAGTCTGCGTTTGTTATTTTAAAAGCTGGCTAAAAATACACATAAGCCACTTCAGTTACCGGCTAAATATAAATACGTCTCATCTCTGACACATCTCTCATCTTGAAAAATATCAGGGGAAAAAGCAATTAGCTTTTCATGCTGGAAACACATTTATAGTATGATTTATTTCTGCTGGTGCTGCTTCACTCCCATTTTTAAATCAAGGAGCCGATTTTGGCATTATGTGTTGTTTTGTGTGTGTGTGATCACTTATCATTGTCATGGTGAAAAATCTGTTGGTTGGCCACCTAAATTATGTTTGAGAAAGACTGATATTTGTACATTTCAGCTTAATGCGGGTCTTTTTTGGCTGGAAACCTTTAAATTAAAGGCTCTGGATGTGTTTGAGGTGGTAAGCATGGGTCAGTCACATGTAAGAACCACCACACCGTCCTGCGCACCCAATGAGAAGTAACACTGAAGACCAGGACAGTTTGTTATTTTTTGTGGTTTGTTGGGAAGGCTAAACAAAAATCCAGCAATTTAATAATTAAAGTTGCAGCTAACAATTAATTTCCTTATCGATTAATCTAATGATCACTTTCTCCCCTAAGCATTAAAATGCTGGTAACAGGGAAAACGCCCATCTCAGTTTCCAAAAGCACAAGCTGACGTCTTTAAATGTCTTCTTTGGTCCAAGCAAGTTCAAAACAAAAGATATTCAATTACAGTAACATAAAACAAAGAAAGGCAGAAACCCCTCATAAAAGAAGATAAAACTACACACGGTTTGGCATTTTTGACTTGGAAACCATGGTTTCAGATTAACTTTCTGTTAATTGACTCATGTATTAATCTGCTAATCCTTTCAACTCTAGTGAAAGTGACAATTCTCTATAGATTAAAATGAGAAGATCTAATCACAGTGTTAAATAAGCACTTTATGCAGTGATTGTTTTTTTTTTTTCAAGTGTTAAAAAGTTGAAAAAGCGATGCACATTAGAAGACTGGGGTTTGGGAATCTGAGCGACACGGCAGCAGTGGCTGATGAGCAAGAGATGAAGCCTGCTGTAATTATGCGCGGTACCACAAACTGACTCCAGCTTGTCATTTTAACTGGGTGGTGAAAGCTGCAAAATAAAGACATTACCCCAATTTTGGTGGCGTAGTTGGAGGAGAGGCCAGGGAGTTTCCCCTACTTTTAACCCAACAAACTAGCCGAGGGACAGCAAGCGCTATTTAGCATGCTGTGGAGCAGTGACTCATCTTTTCCTCTTTGATTTATTCACATCATGGCTGAAATGACACGCATGTGTCTCATAATCCAGGGACTGAAGTCAGAGCTGGTCCCAGGTTGGATTTAAGGACATGACACCGTTGGCACAAGTGACAATGCTAAGCAGCTGATAGATCATCAATTCTGAAGACAAATGATCTGGTGCCATTGGTGATCTGGATTAGATTAAGATCCACGTTTGAAAAAACTACTCATCTTGTCATTTAACAGACTATCTTTAATAACCTGAGTTTAACCTACACTACATAAAAAGTCCAGTGATTAAATATTTATTAATGAACACCTGGCAGGGTTCTTAACTAACTCATTAAAGCTGAAGGAATACTCCACCAAAGTTTGCATAATGTATTCAGAATATGACACAACCTGTGCCACAATATCAGTGTAAATTGTTTGCACCATCTGCATCCCAGTATCCCTAATGGATACCTCTAACTTGCACCTTCTAATTAGTTGACATTAGATGTCAATCAATGTGAAATTAAGTCTCGACTACAGATGGTGTGATCCCGAAGAACAGAGAGTAGAGACTTGTAGAGTGCTAATACGAGAAATAGTAACACTTGGTGCCGAGGATGTTGCATGATGAACGTAGGCTTTAGAATATAGTAGTTCATGAATGTGTGCGTTGCTGCTGCAGTTGCTGTATCTACAGGGAGTTTGAGCTTCAGTGAGATATTTATATGGACACAAGTGCCAATGTGTACCATGGCAGGAGTCCAATACCACTCATAAGGCAGCTTATTTTCCTCTGTTGTACTCGCTATTTCATTTCCAGCTGCACCATTGTCTAAGTATGTTATTGTCAAACAGGAAAGTGGCCATTGGTTTTGTCAGGTGCCTTGTTACTTATAGAGGAGACATACATGAGACCTCAGCCGTGAAAAAGATTTGGAAAGCAGCCCGGATGTTAGATTAACTTTCATCAAAGTCAATATCAAGTGATTATAAAAACCCACCCTCCACAAAGGCCCACCATCTAACAAACCTAATTAAGTGGTGCCATTAGTGCTTGGGCGTTGAAATAAAATGTGACTGAGGACAGGGCAAGATATAACAAAGTGGGTAAAGAGGAGGATCCAGACAGCGCTTCAAGGAGGGATCATTTTAACTGCACACAGACGTGCAGAAGGGAGAGGGGAAAGCGGGAAATAAAAAACCTCTGGCATCACGTCCCAAGAATGTCAGCAATGGGCTTACAGACCACATCCCAACACATAAGAGTCAGAGTCGGAATCACATCCAGACCTATAACAGCACTGGAAGAAAGAGAGGGATTGCTGTGGAACGCCTGAGTGAGAGAAGGAGGCCCTCTCTGACAGTCCAATGAGCATCCTCCATCGACATCACATGACGCAATCCCACAAATGGTTCTGAAATTGTTCCATGCTGCCAAACGTTTCTCTTAAAGGAAAAAAAAAAGAGGGAGAGTGGGAGAAAGATATAAAGGAGGAAAGAGTGAGGGAGAGAGAGAAAAGACAGGGAAGAAGTTGTGGAGAGAGTTGGAGGGAGAGGGGAGAAAACATAAGGCGATGTGTTTTACTGCATACCTCGGCCTGGGTCACTACGAGTACAGAAGAGACATAAAACAAATCAGATCTGGAATGACCCGGGCTGCAGAGAGGACCGGGCTACGATGGAAATACACCGGCTTGTGATTCACACAGAGAAGCTCATCTAACTCCACAGTAATGGCAGTAAAGAGGGTGAAGAGGGAAATTTAAAGGAGGAGGAAAGAGGGGATGAAAAAATTACAAGTACCATTAAAAAGAAACATGATCTCAGATTAGTGACAAGAGAAGTTTAATTCAAATCTGCTTGATGTTAAGAAATTTTCTTAGGGTAAAAAAAACAATGCATGAGGGGAACAGATAGAGGAAAGAGAACAATGGACAAAAAGAGACAGTGTGGACCTAACAACAACAAAGTAGACAAACTGAGTCTGTAATGCAGCTAAACAACTGGCTGAGCAGACTAGTCCAGTCCTGTCCCTTTGCTTCTCTCTCTCTCTCTCTCATTCACCCTCCCGCAGCCTCCACGGGTCTATCTCATGCTCTTTTCCTACGATCACAGGGAGCATGTTACAGCAGCAGTAATAGCACATGACAAGGTGACCTGTGCCCCACACAGGATGGGCTAAACTGGGGTGGAAGGGGTGGGGGGTCCTATGTCCCGTGTCCAACCCTATGGTCTCGGCCCCACTCCCCACCCCCTGTCCAGGCCCCACTGCTGGCCTGCAAGGGGAGAGAGAGGCAGTGACGGCAGCCTGCCCCCTTATGCTGGGCCCCTTGCTGGACTCTGGAGAGGGGAAAGAGACGAGGCAGGGAGAGGCCCACTCAAACACACACACACACCAAAAAGTCCTGTTTACGTCTATGCTGAATTTGACAGAGAATGCATATTCTCAAGCACACCGAGAGGCGCACACAGAAGGTCGACTGGACAGTACCGAACAGACGACAGACATGTGGGTGAGGTGGGTGCAAATGCATTTAGCCCACAAGTCAGAGTTATATAATCTCCATAAAATGCTGTCTCTCTTTCAGGAAATAACTTCTCTTAAAAAATTTCAAATATAAGAAATGACAGGTATTTGTAATGCAAATAAAAAGTCAACTTTGGTGGAAAAAAAAAATAATTTGCACTAAAATTTCATACGTAATTGTTTTATAGTGATATTAATTTTAAAAGACATCTGAATATATATCCCATGACCTATATATGAAACAGTGACATGCAGTTTGCCTTCCAAGAAGAATGTTTTTCTGCATGACTTGTGCTCCATACAAAACAAACATTACCTGTGTGATGTGTTTGGCCTCGAAACCATCAACCACAGGAGGTAATTGAGGACCCGAAGATATGAGGGGGAACTTAACACTTCATTAGTCTCAAAAGCAGCTGAACATATGTGGCAAACAGCACGCATGCTCAGAAGAACATACAAGAGGGTCTTTACAGTTAAGTACAGCAGCCTCTTTCTTTCTATAGGGTTACATGTGAGAGGAAGCAACCAATTACTGCAGTCACGAAAGGGGATAGGGGGCGGGGTATTTCACTGTATAGGAGACCTAATGGACTGTACCATCACCACAGCACCCAGCTCCATAAACAACCTGCTACAGTTATAGTCAATAAAGACACAAACCGAGCTCATTTCGTAGCTCCCAATTGCAGGTCTGTGCTCAGGTCTACGAACAAATTCACTGAAAATTGATTCAGAAGCACACTTGGTTCTCATCTGGACAAAGTCTCAGATCCTGTCCTGAACAATACAGGTTCTCTCATAAATTACCACATTATTTCAATTCAGAACATATGTGTCCATCTTAGGTAAGATGTTGAGAAGGGAAACCCTATTCTTGATCAATAAATGGAGCAGCTGAAGTAAGGATAACATCCAACCTGCTAATCTTCAAGTGTCAAACTGTTTCATAAACAAAAATGATCAGGTGTGAGAAATGTAGCAGTAAGCTCACTAGAAAGATAGGTATGTAGGAATATATAACCCTCGCTGTGAGCTGTGTTTGGTCCCTTCAGAATTTCTTTTAAGCGATTAGCAGCAGAGAGAGAGAGAGAAGAGCTGGAGGCTGTTTAAATTTCAGCCGTAACAAAGACAATATGCTCATAGTAATTAATGATGACATTATCAGCCAGTGGCTCAGTTCCCCATGACTATGATGTGAGTGGTTCAGGTCTTAAAATATCAATACTTGTAGACATATAGATCTAATTCTACCAACTGTACACCTGTGTGCGTTTGTGAAAGTGACACCTCGCATGCTCAGATAGCTCAGACAGTTACAGGCAAACTGTAACAGTATGTTGCATGACAAGAGAGCTGAATTCTGCACTAGTAGTTCAAATCACTGCAGCTTATCAGTATTTTATTATGCCTCAATCAGCACAATAATTTGAGATGATGTTATACTGTGTTATAAAAAGGTGAATAAGCAGGTAGGAGTTAATATTAATCATTTATGGGGGAAATTTTTATTTTATAGACTCTATTGTGTTGTATTCGTTCAGGAAAACAGAAAAAAAAGACCCTGTATATAAATGGATTGTATTGACAAATTCCTTAACACTTTCAACAAATTTCATTACTCAGCCCTTAAAGTCAGAACTCAGTGCTTAGGCTTTAGGAGAGTCACAGATTTACCCCTTATCTTGACTAATCATATTGAATTAACCAAAGTGTGATGCAATTCAGAAACTGCAAATGTCTCACTTCAACCGAGTGATATTACAGTCTTTTTTGAATGTAATATTTACAATTGCTCATACATCATGCACAACTTATTCCTCAGAGATCTCTTTTCTCACGTATGATAGCAGAGGATGAATTTATTGTCACCAAAGCAATACAGCTGTGAATTCATGAGATTGCAACTATGCTAGAAAATCTGAGCAAAACTGTTTCACTTGAAAACAACAAGTCTGGACTTGAAAACATGTGAGTAGGCAATTTCACAGTGTCTTTTCAAAGACAGCAAAAAAAATATCAATACTTTAAGGGCATATCTCTAGGTATGAGTTAAAAACAACAGAAAATCACTCACCTGGGGTTGTAGCATGCCCGTGTACAATAGGTAAGACTTGAAACCTTTCTTCAGTTTATCCCAAGTTGTTAATCCTGTTCAATACAAAAGCAAAATGGCATGTCGCAAGTCAGTGAGTGGGCCTTTACCCTAGTACCTGACCTGCTGTGGCTCTGTTTACGTAACGTTGAACTATTTTCAACAGCAACATACACACTCATAGGTATTCATCGTATAGCAATTAGGTGCGTACGAAGGCAAACACGCTGATAAAATGACAGTTTTACACTACGCTAAACCTGTTTCTTAAGTGGTCTTGAGCCACAAAAATTGCAATAATTCAAGTCTCGACTTTAGCATTCCTCCTGTGTGTGCGACTTTCATACCTCGGCTCTCAACTTTTCCCCATCAAGACCGAGTTGCATTTAATCCTCTTTAGTGGCCGCTCGTCGTCGTCTTCATGCTCTTGCAAAGTGTGTCCCCTCCATGTTGACTGGGCCAGGTTAGCTGTGAGGGGAGAGGACGGCGTTGTACCAAACTCAGAAATGTGAGGAGACTTGGGGGAGAAAACGTCAAACTCGTACGCCCTTTTCAGACGCTGGCTCTCACAGCATCGCTGGTAGTGGCTAGCGTTAGCGTGGCTGGCTGGCTTTAACCCTAAAACGCGGCTCCAAGTTCAGCCAGCTTGTTAACCGTTGTGCGACCGCGGGCAACGAACATCCAACGTGGGGGGAAAAAACGGTTGAGACGCAACCGGCTATCACCGACGGTCAAATGTACATGTTAACATGAAGAAAGCTCAATCAAACCAACGGCAGCCCGACAACAAATATCCCTCCTTCTTCAGGACCCAAATAGATGGCCATTACTTTTTTTGTTATGCACCGCCCCCTTCTGAGGACCTCTACGGGAAAGAGGGATTTCCCCCCCAGCCCCTCCGGCAACCAATCACAGGTGAGCTCGGCGTGTCTCCCGTGTTGTGGTTGGTGACATTTCCGCACAGGCCGGCTCTGTTTGGCTGGCTCGGGTGCTCGTAACGCGGTGGGCCGTCCCCCTCAAACAGGGGTGTGTCGTGACGTCAGAGGTAACGAAGAGGTAAACAACTTTGACCGCGTGAGGTTTAAAGCAACACCGTTTTGCCTCTGATCTCTGAATCAACGGAGACCCGGTGTGGGGATTACCGTGCTAACATTAGATACGGCGTGGCGTCTCAGCAGGTGGAAACACTGCCGTTGTGGCCGTATTTCCTCACGCACCGGAGAGTCTTTGTTTTACGGCCACAAGCGCCGAAACCTGTAATTTCAATTTAAATAAACTATAATACCATCACCATCGATAATGCGTAGTTGAAATAGTTGTAAAAGCGGCGTCGGGCCCTAGATTATTCATTTTATGGGGTTTGCTTCATCATTTCTTTGATACTTGTGCAAATGTGTGCAGTGAGGCGGGTGTTTCGGAGGGGTGTGTCTACTCTGCAGTACGGTGGTAGGCTGGGAAGCAATGCCGCTGCATGGCGATGTTGCCATACATTTGCAATGCATGAGAGATGGCCGAGTAGGCTAAAAATAGGCGATTAAACAAGTCCACTACGCGACCACGCTGAGCAAATATTGCTGATATTTTGTGCTCTTCTCCTGGATCAAAAAAAAAAAAAAAAAAATCACCATTCCTTTTTTTGCATTAGTTATTTATTAAAGTGATATTTGTTCATCCACGGCAATGTACACTTAAAAAGCTCTGGTATGTGGTGGAAATGCTGGTGTGACTGAGGGGGCCTGTGTGGGTGAAGGTCAGGGGTGTGTCTATAATGTAAACACAGTAAAGGCTACAGATACGAAGGGGAGAGGGGAAAGAGAGAGGAGGGCCCCATCCGGTCCCATGTATCCTCTTCCAACTAATAATTCTTCAGTCCTGCTGCAGGCTGAAAACAAGAGGGAGAACTGTGCAGATTGTGCAGAGAATACATATGTCGGCTCTGCAAATTGTTGTGTATTTCTTACGATAGAATAGAAGCTGCCTTTCAAGCAAAACACATAAATTTCAGGCGTTTGACATGGCTTATCCACATTTTTCGATAAAAATAAAATAAAAACAATGAATAAAATAACTTTTATAAATCCATGTTACATTTTGAAATATAGAGTTATAGCATAGAGTTTTATTATTGCACCGTTTCTGTTTCATCCTATCTAATCTGTTTGTGCTATTTTGAAATTGTCTTTTTTAATTCTATAAAAAATAAATAAATGAAACTTGAAACAGCAATGCTCCCAAGTGCTAAAACAGATAACGAGTCAATATCAAAAACAGATTGATTAACAGATTAACAATAACTAAAAAGAAAAAAAAAATTTTGTGTTGCGCATCTAAATCCCTTGCCAGTGCCGCCTTGACTCCGAAAGGACAAGAATTTTCACAACAAACATTCCCTACATATTCCAGTCCATTCCACATTAGACTTTTAAACATTTTGTACCCACTGTGTGGCTACAGATTTCAAACCACTCAGCAATTAAGGTCAAACCATAAAACCCAAGCACGCATGTGCAAATTTCACTGTCAGCTACAAACTTGTGTCCAGGTTTGTATTCTGTCTTAACCTCAGAATTAGCATATATACTGAGCCTTCCCTCACCTTAGACATGTGTCATAATCTTATTAACTGTTGATTCGTGTGCAGTAACTGGTAGTAAAGTGTGTGGGTGTTAGGTTCATGCTCATGGAGAGCTGATCCTTGTCCTGTGGCTTGGGTGGTCTCCAAGTCTGGCACCAGCGCTGGATCAAGCCGTTCTGCTAACAGGGATTTATTTGGCTCCACAACACCCATGTCAGACATGTATCCTGGCCCAGCCATTTTGTGTCCTCAGATGCTCCGGCCCTTCACAGTGAGCTGGCTTGCTGTTTGGAAACAAGGAGAGTGGAAAACACTTGACCCATTAAAAACTACGGGAATTAGTATTCGTGGCACTGGTGCAGAGACATAAATAACTTGAATTACAGAGCTCATACTGACATGAGCCTTAAGGACAGCCAGATTTGACTTTAGGCAGTTCTACGGTGCACAGGGACAATACAGGACATATTAACACGCACATCCAAGCATAAAAGTGGAACACTGGTCCGTTATGGTACATTATGCCACAATGAGATGAATTAAAATGTTAAAGAAAATAATTTGCTGAAGTAATATGCTGTGCAGAGTGAAATTACACACAACTGCAGATGTGATTATTGTGGAAAATACCGTTGACGTAACACTAAATAGGGAGGTAATAATCTGTAGTAAATTAACAGGCAGAAACTAAGGGACAGTTTTGGCAGTCTGAGAACAATCGCAGAGCCTCAAAGAGAAACCCAGCTGTGCGTCACATGCATCTGCCTCCCTCCGACAACAAGCTGAACACATCCTACACACGTTTTTGAGAATTACAGTAAGAACCAGCCCGTGTGTAAGAGTACTCACTGTGACCAGAGCCCTCAGGTGCACCTACTCACTTAAAGCACAAGTTTCTGGCCAGATTCTGAAAGCATGTGCTGATCAGCTGGCCGACGTCCTAATGGATACACTCAAACTTTGCCTGCTCCAGTTTGTAATGTTTCAGTGCAATACAACACGCATTCCTGTTGTTCTTAAGAAACCCAGGATATCCTGCCTGAGGGGCTACTATCCCACTCCACTTACATCTGTCATCATGAGATGCCTTGGGCTGCTGGTCAAAACCCACACAGACTCACTTCCCCTGGGCAGTGCAGACTCTCTGCAGCGTGCATGGAGCAAACAGATCAACTGAGGATGCCATCACTTTAACCCCACACTGCCCTGTTACATTTGGACCAGAAGAGAACACACGTGTGAATACTGCTGATTGCAGAACGGCAATCACTGTAATTCCTGTCATCCTCAGAGACTGTATCTGAGCACCACCATGTGCAACTGAATCCTGCACTGACCACTGATGGTGAGGACGGGCACTTCCGTCACTCTTTTTCACAGCACTGCGGACACCCACGACTGTGTGCTAAGCCCATGCCAGTACAACCTGATCACACACAATTCTATCACACAGCACAGCCCCACTTGCACCAGTTTGGGAATGACACCACAGCCGTCAGCACAGTTGCTTGCTAAATTTTCATGGAGGACAATAGAAAATCTGATAATTTCTGGTTTTTAGCAGTAGCCTGATTTCTGAAAAATCATCTACAGAACAGTAATATATTTCTGTTTATTTATTTAAGATTATTAATTAAGATTGTTGTGCACAGCAAGGAAAAACATGTTTCACATTTAACATTAAAAATGTAATGCACTTAGAATATACCAGTCTTGGTTCAAAAATACAATTGTTGTATGGGACAAAAGAGGTGACATCTTTTAACATGGCGCCAGGACAACGAAGTGAAGGAGATGATTGTGGACTTTAGGAAGCAGCAAAGACGAAGAGGAAACACCCTCAACCTCATCAATATGCCCTAAGTGGAGAGAGTCAGCAGTTTCAAGTTCCTTTGGGTCAGCAATAGGGAGTAATGTTAACACAGAAATTCAGCATGGCTCCACAGATCCTCAGCACCTTCCACATGTGCTGCATCGAGAGTATCTGCAGCAGCTGCATCACTGTGTTGTGTCTAAGTTGCACCACCCTGGACTGTAAAAGCTGTAAAGCAGGTGATGTAAACAGCATAGTTTTCTCACAGGCAATAAACGACTAAACCTCCAGGACATTTACCACAGGAGACGCTCGAAGGAGGCCCACAAAATCATGCAGGACCACACTCATCCCAACCTCGAGCTATGCAGTCTCTTACCCTCTGGAAAACATTACCAGAGGATTATTTCCAGAGCCACCAGGTTCAGGACAGAATCATCCTCAAAACCATCAGCAACTAGATATCACTCGTTCACATCCTTCCTTTACTTAGTAACATTTGTAAAATTTCGCTGCTTACTTTTTTCTTTCTGTATTGTTTTAGACTGTAGGTAGTTGTCTGTCTGTCCTGAACCATTCTATAGTGTAAGGTATTATTTTATTTGATTTTAATTTATTTTATAAATTATTAAATGCTGTCATTATCTCTTTGTTTGTGTAGCTGGTACAGGTACACATTATGCAGTTGGATTAAGATTAAACTGCAGCAGTTAAAATTTGTTTATTAACATCTAAAACATACTGGAGTAAAACTATTCATCAAAATTGAAATATCCAAGGCTATGTACACATACCTCTAAAAACTGCACTTAAGTAAAGTACTTAATAACATACACAATATAAAGGCTTAATAATATTCATTGAAACATACATAAAAAAAATACATACAAAAAACATAATTAGTTAAACAATCAAATGTGCATACAAATATTAATAGTATAATTAAATATGTATTACAAATATATTTGTATTTTTTAATAAAACAAGTCGGTATGTGAGAAGCCAGTTATAAAAATAAATTATACAGACACATGAATAAGTTGTTTTAATATGTGGCTTGTGGTTTAGTATTAGTACTGTGTGAGCACGTGAGTTTTTACTCAAACAAACAGATATCTCTTCTCCTCTTCAATGTTTTGTGTTGCAGCAAATATTGAGCATTGTTGGAATTCCTTTGTCTTCTTCAAATATTTACTTTAGAAACCATAGGTTATTTTTCTTTTTATGATTCCTCAGAAGATAGCCAAGACGGGGGTGGACTCTGTTCCCGGACTCCTACTGTTCCAAGACTTCGTAAAGCACAAAAATAACAAGACTTATTGAAAACAGGTATTACATTTGCTACATGCCCAGTTCTCAAGTTTAATGATGCAGTGAGACCGACTGTGATCTTTCATTCACGGAAAGAGAAATCTTAAACCTCACACCATGGTTCTACTATTTTCCTCTGGAGGCTCCCTGGGAGCTGCAATATGGAGATCTGACAGTTTAAGAGGACTTGCATGGTCTATTAAAGTTCCTCTAGTTCCCTCTTCTGGGAGGATGAGGGACAACACTCATCCTACTCTACTCGTGATCACTTGGCACACATGGGTCTCTGTGCTATAACAACACTACTGTGTTAAATCTCACTGTGTTGCAGTTGTCAAAATGGCACAGAGGAAGTGAGCCACAAATCCCTGAGTGCCTGCCAATGAAATGTACTGCTATGCAACCGGTTGAGCTAGTTCCAAGCAGTTACACCAGAGCGTAGCTTTTATCGTTCCTCAGCAACAAAGGAAAAATAACCATGAAGATCTTACAGTATTATAATATATTACATAAGTGAGTATCTGTCTCATTATATCTCTCAACCCAGTCAGCTGCATCAAGTGTTGAGAGTGAAGCTGGAGTGAGGCCCTGCAGAACAGCTGGGCACGTTTGTGTGTCTGGTTAATTATTAGGTGTGAAGGAACACCTAATGATAGTGTCTATGTGTTGACTGTGTGTAATTCACAAACCTACCAATGACCCTCATTCACACCAGTACTACACATCTTAACCCTTTAACCCCAGATCAGTGAATAGCTCTGCTGGAACAGGGAGGGTTTTGTGGGTTGCTCAAAGGCACTTAGGTGATGAAGCCTTATTTAAAAGTTTTGTTTTCACTTAATTTCCTGGGACACTCGTTTTTCAAAGGTGACTAAGTGGCCTTTCCTCATGATGATGCTGTCTGTTGACACAAGTTTAATGTTATGGTAAAGCCTTCATTTATGATGTCAGATATGATGGTCTATGAATTCACATGAAAAATAAATACGTACAGAAAAAAATGTTGGCACCTCTCAGCAATGATCTAACTAAAACTTTTATTTTGAAAACGAAGCTTTTATTTTGAGAATCTGAATCGGATAACGACGGGCGAGCTAGCTAGCAAACCAATCTTGAAAGTAAATGTCGTGCCTCTCAAACCTCCTGTCATGTATTTAACAACCTATATTGACAATCGCGGCTAGATAAACGTGATCGACTAACGGCATCTGCATCTGTAAATGGATGCGTATGTTAATAACAAGCTATGTCTGATTTCACACTCCGACGACGCTCACTTACCGCGAGTTTCGTTACCTTATCAGAGTTAGCTCGGCTAGCTGTAGTCAGCTAACTAGCATTGCCGAAAGACGGGGTAGGTGTCACTTTGGCTCAGAGTTCGACTTGTCTAGTAGCGTGCAGTCTGCTATGATATGTATCCGGGCATTTCAGGTTAATGGTCACGAACGACACTGAACAATAAAGTGGCCATGATGTCCTTGAATTTTACAAATGGAGTTGTGTAGTCGAACCAGACAGAGCTGGTCCCATGGTGTAATGGTTAGCACTCTGGACTTTGAATCCAGCGATCCGAGTTCAAATCTCGGTGGGACCTCATCCTTTTATCCCATCACTGTTAAAGGTGTGAATATTTGTCTCGCGAATTGTGCTGTTTCAAGGTGATAATTAAGTGTAAAAGCCGAGGAAAAATTAAAACACTGTAGTGTTGCGCTCAGTTTTACCATATCCACCACCTTCAGCTGCTTTTAGCAAGTAGCAAAAGGAAATTACAAAACTATCAGTGGTCTGCAAAGAAATAATAAAATATTTGACACAAAGCCTTGAAATGATGGACTATACACTTGTATTTGATTTTATTTTATTGCCTTAATTGTCTTGTCAAATATGACATACACCATTCTTTGTCATCCACCTCGGAGGCCTAAAATATATTACTTCTTTTACATAAAAATCCATTATGAAAAAATAATAATTGTGCTGAAGTCATCTAAATACGGTCTCAGTTTATAGAAAACGCACAAATACCAAACAACAAAAAGATATTGATTAAAAAAAAAAAAACATCAGACTTTCTTTACACAATAATTAAATCTTTGGCTTAAAGTTCCCCCTTAAAACATAACACTCACTTAACATGCATTACCAGGGATATTGCTTGATTAAATAGGTAATGTAAGTGAAACAAATCTGAAACAGGGCCAAGACTAACCTGTGATATGGAGAGACTGTTCTCCTCTTTTCATGATGACATTACCAGCACTTTGGAGACAGTAGAGTTCCTCAGATGAGAACGTCCTCTGATTCTATGGCACTTTTACTTTCACAATTTAAGGCTTTTTATAAGTTGTAAATATTCGAGTCCTGTCCATGATCTTTTAAATTATTTAATTCTGTTTTAAGGCTATCCTCCCTTTTACTTGCTTACGTACGTAACATTTTGTTCAGTCCACTGCCTGTGTTTTTATGAAGGTTTAGCATAATATGCTTTTACATCTGTGGTCATCACGTCACAGAAATGCACTTTTCATACTATAGTTGCAGTTTGAGTTTACACTTTCCTCTTAGATATTCTAAATACACAACCTCTTGCATTTAATAACTTCCTTTACTCTTTCTCACACTACATAAGGAGCAAATTGCCATTACCCCACTTTCCACCTTAAAACATGACTCTTACGCTCTCCTACATTGTTGAAGACCTTCTGAAACCATTGTCTGTTGAGCTTTAAATGTTGATGTAGAGAAACTTTAATAGAAATAACAGCGTGGTAAATGGATTGCCATGCAGTTTGCAAAGTTTGTTGTACATAATGTGAACAGTTTGTAACATGAGAACAAATGTTGCACAAAAAAAAAGGCTTATTAGCAAAAAAAAAAACCAAACAAACCCAAACCCTTATTTGAATCTCATTTGGCAAAAGTTACCAAAGTTAGGTCAGTTTCTGGCTTATCAAATTATTCCTCTCTAACTGTTTGCTCCGTAAACGGATGTATAAAGAATAATTTGCTCTTCGGAGCAGTGATCTATCAGAACAGAATTCACTTATAAAAACAGTCATACAGCCGGGCACAGTGATGCCACCTGCACAAATGCAAGTGTAAATGTAGTTACACACACACTTCATTAAAAAATATGCTATAATCATTATATTTATCTATAATATTATATCTCTTATAATATCTCTCCCCAATAATCCAGAGTTGTCTAATTCTGCTCTCTCATCTACGTAGCTGTGGTCCCAGCATCACTTTGTTGATAAAGTTGACGATGGCCACAGCTGGCTGCTCGGGGTCCATCTCTGCAAATAGGTGACACACGTTCTCTGTGGCACTGCCCGTTCGCCTGGCCACAAAACCAAACATCCTGCAGCAAAAAGGAGACGAGACGAGTCAAAACTCTGGAGAGCAAAGACGACGACAATGACTGACGCTGAAAGAAACCCAGTGTTTTTTCTCAACAAGTCAGAGTAACAAATCTGATTGATTAATTGCCATGCAAAGTAGCCCAATGTACCAGTCGGTGGTATCACTCAACGAGAAAAACACAGTGACACAAGCACTTACTTGCTTGATGTGCTATCAGAATTAGTCCACCTGAAGCAGTACACAAACAGAGACAGACAAAATGTAGGAAGACATGAATAACAAGGACATGGAGACTGTTTTACGAGACTGGGCAATGACTAGCACTGCTCATTCACCTCTCAGAGTAAAAAAAAAGCAGACAAGCAAATCACAGAGAGAGCTTATATTTTTGAAATACAAGCCAATACAAGAAGTATTTGTGCAGCAGCAGCAAGCACACGTTTATCACCGCTTTTGGTGAAGATAATCAGCACTAACATGTTCAAGCACATATAGCTTTTTATTTATTTGTCTGTGTTTGTATTTCTATTTGTCTCAGCAACCCACCTCTGGTCTTGTGGGTCAAGGCTGCTGAACGTGACACTGTTGATTGGGTAGTGTCTCCTGAAAAATAGCCTGTGTAAACACAAACAATATAACTCATTTGTCTTTGGCATTAGTTTTAAGAACCTCCCAGGAGAGTTTTCTCTCAAACGGATGCACATACTGAGTCATGCATCAGAAATCTGACACAATAACAAATACCACTTTTTAATAAAATCACAAGTTATACCCACTGAATTAAAAGTGTGATACTGTTGCTAATAGGTAAGACTTTAGTGTCTAAGACGCACCTTCTTTTGCTGTCTGTTAGAGTGATCCCCTGAGAGGACACTTTAAAGTGGACCACTGTTGCCACTGGACGTGGACTCAGAGTCAGCGTGCACTTGGTTGCCCTGGAAACTGCCTCCGGCCCCGTCAGCGATTCAGTTTCCACAGAGTTCAGGTAGAGCACGTTGCAGGCTGGTTCATAAAAGAGACGAGAAAACATGGATTAACAGAAACATACGGTATGTGTTCTCATGGGTCAGTGCTATGAAAATATGATGCTTGAGCAGTCTCTGCTGCTCGAAAGAAAGAACTGCAACGACTGCTTGACGTGATTCATCCTCTGTGGACGTTCATAGAACAGAATCACGCAAAAGCAAAACAAGCCCATGTAATACCTGCTCCCTGTTTGAGGAGGTCAGCTGCTGTGCTGGTGTTTGTTGCACTCTGCATCTCCTGAAGCTCCCCCACCAGATCTGAAACATCACAGGCTTCAGTTGCATAACATCTACATTATTAAGGATCCAGTCTGCAACTGCACTGCAACTGTATAACCTACTAGTCTTAGATGAGTAGTCATTTATTTGTTCTCTAATAACAGATATAAGTCATTTGAGGTGAATATTTATATTTTTGTTGTAAAAATTAGGACATAAATGTAATGATATTGGTTTTTACCTTTTTCTGGGATGTGAAGGGCACAGGGTAGAGAGATGGGAGTAATTGAATGCTGGTACACCAGAGCAGATAAACTTCCTGAGACAGAAGAAGAAGACAGAAAGAGGAAATAGGTAAAACAGATTATGACTATGACAGTAAAGATCATAGGCAACTGGTACAGAAGAAAAAAAACTATTTTTCTATCAGTTTTAGTATCTCGTACATAACTAAATATGTGAAACATACTATGACAGTTGTGTCTACCACATAACTGACCGAAATAAGATTCGTTCTGACAGCCCTTGATCTTCACTCCCCGTGGCCCAGTCTCGATGAGGAAGTGTCTCACCAGCTGTTCCAGAGGATCCCCTGGGAAAGAGGAGAGGAGGGTGAGAAGGGAGGGAGCGATGATGAAAAATGTTTCCGACTGTCTTGCTGAAGAACATATTCTATAAGGCTGCGTGAACAAAACAAAACATACATGATTCTGTTTACTCTGGACTTATGAAAACTATATTGTTCCTGCCTCCTTTGTCTGTGAATGTTCTCATTCATCCAGGTCATAGTTCTCTCTTTGAAAATTGAATCGAAGGCAACTGGACATATGTTTGTCTGGGAAGACGTTTCGCCTCTTATCCAAGGGGCTTCATCAGTTCATACGCATCAGTCTATCTAGTCCGCACTAGTCTGCCTCCTTTGATAACAACTGTGCCTCATTTTTGTTTTTCATTTCATTCCTGGACCAAAAAGAACAGAGATACATGAAAACTTATGATCCATCACCAACAGTTGTTGTCCTTGCAGCAAAAACAAAGATATATACACAGGAATGCAGAAGAAGAGATATGGTTAAAAAACACTTTTGTGCCTGTGTCTTAAATTTGACAACAGTATGAAAGCAGTGCTTAATTCTGAATTACACTGAATTAATGATACAGTTGTTCTCAACTAAAACATAGACGTAAACTCAAGTATGAGAGTTGGTGTATGGTTTATGTTTTATTTCTCATCTTCATTATAACAGCATAAATGCAAATTAACAAGGTAAGGGAAATTAAACATTGATTGGATCAGAAACTACAGGCAAGTACTACTACAAGTAGTCACACAGGCTTAGAATCTGTATTGTAATTAATCTAGTTGTTGTTTTTTTGTGATTTTCTACATTTACTTGCTGGCTAGTATCTTCCTCTCAAACCACTTTGCTGTCATTTTGGGTGATAAAGCAGACTCCGTAGTTGAATGAAAATTATGTGTCAGCCATTGAGGTACTGGCGTCACATTTCTAAATATAGTTTGCTGAATGGGAGTATGATGTAATTTCACTGGTGCCAAGAAAGACACCTGCCACAGGCCTTTTTCACAGCAGGCATTCTGACTTGTCATTGTGGGAAAAGCAAAGGCGTTACTAATAACTTTAACAATGGCTCTGTTCTATTCAAATGTCCCAGTGTGCCATGACACTGTGACAGTGAGCCAGCAGTAACAATGCCAGGTCTCTGAAACTGAAGCAGCTAAATGGAATTCAGCCATTATTCATTTTATTGTTTACACCTGTGCTTTTCCTACTGTGACATGTATTAAAAGGCCTGATGGCAGCCAGCTCATTGAAATTCATCAACACCACATTCATAATGGATACCTTTGCTGCCAGTGATGTTGGCATTGGGAGGAGGGGTGGCCACTTTGAGGGCCAGACCGTAGGCCCCTTGGAAGGAGTTACTGTCTCTGATGAGGAACGTTCCTGGCTCCTTGTCCTTTAACACAGCTATAGCTATGGTAAGGAGGACATAGTGAGAGTGAGAGTGTTGTGGTGGGAAATGAGAGAAGACTGGATTACATGGTAATGATAAATACAAACATTGCATTTGCATACAATCCTCACCTTGGTCTCTAGAGATGCCTGGTTTGTACCAGTACTTGGAGCTATCCTGGACAAACTTAGCATTAACCCTGATGTCTGCCTCCTCTTTATAGCTCGACTGTGCAGACCCTCGTCTCTGTTCTCCCAGAGTAGGGGAGAAAGTAACGTGGTGCGAGGGGGAAGGAGCTGAGGAGACTCTGAGAAGAGAGTTGTGTCCGTTCAGAGATCCTCCGGTGGAGGAAAGGCGTTTCTTCTCAGGGAGCGGTGGCTGGATAGCGGGGATGGTGACTGCAGTGTATCCCGTGTATGGGACATGGGGGACGTTTAGTAATGGGTAGTAATAGGATGCTAATGGAAATGTGGGTGTGTGATATCCGTCGGGCACAGGTGATGGAGGTTTGTTGTCAGCTGAGCTGTCCCTGTCTGGAGTCAGTCTGTACCCTGCTGTGTCTGGAGCCAATGGGGAGTGCTGGGGAGAGGACTTCACCTCTGGGGAGTCAATAGGAGAATTTGGGGAAGTGGGAGAAGGGCTAGAACTGGGGGAGGCAAAAGGGTTCATGGTTATACTTCTGCTGCTGTCGGATGGGGTATCGCTGGGAAGGGCAGAACCATTGAGTTGCACTTGGACTGGGGTGATAATGACAGCAGCATAACTTGAAGCATGTGATTGGTTAGATCCTTCAACACTTCCTGTGGTCTTGGCTTCACTCGTCTTTCGATCAGAACTCAAACTCTGCTCACTTGATGGTTGTGTAGAGTTTATGGATATGTTGGAAGTTTGGGTTTGTGTTTCTGATGGTACTGGTGTGATAGTGTTGTTGCTATTTGTGTTGGATTTTAGCTGTGTGGAGGTTTCTTGGCTTTGAGGAGGGCTATCAGCAGTAACACTGAGGACAAAATATAAAACAATAAGATATTATACACATGGTTTTAGTTTCAACATTAGTAGATGTAAACGAAATAAAAGTTTCACCCACCTGTCTTCAGTGTGTGTGGGGCTGATGCTACCAATAAGTGTGTAGTCATGATCAGAGTCCAGTCCAGGGGTGCTTGACTGGCCATTAGAGTCCGATTTACCCTCTGAACCCTGGGATATGTCATCCTCCACATTCGTTTTGGCCTTTTCCACTTTGAGAAGTGAGATAAAATAAGACAAGGTTCATTTATAACAAAACAATCAGAAAAATAAGTGATACAAGAAGTAACTAACATGTTATTTCAATGTAAAAAACCCCCAAAGCAATTCCCATTGTGTCCATCATTCACCTTCAGCATGCTGTTGTTCTCTGGATCTAGAGGGCGTCTCGGGCAGCCTGCCTTTCCCAGGAGACGGGCTACTAGTGGGCAGAGGCGAGGCCGATCCAGAGTGGTATCCTGAGGCATAACCCCGGCTCTCATGGCTCTCAGCTGGTGATGACTGATAAGGAGAGCAGGGGCAGGAGTGGCGGGGTGGTGGAGGGGTATGGTACCCACTGCTGGCTCCATCCCGCACATCCAACAGAGACTGGGGGCTATGGTAGCTCTGGTGAGGTCCAAGGGCAAATCTAGGCTGCTCTGGGTTTGGACCCTGATCCAAAGAGGAGGGGTACACCCGAAAAGAAGGTATGGCTGATTTGCACTGCCAGAACTCGGCCTCCCTCACCACCTCCCACGGATTTTCACTTTCCCAGAGTGGAGGCGCCTCTCTTGCTCGTTGTACCCCTGCTCCTGGGGACCAGTGTGGGTTTTCCAGTTGTTCTGGGTGTAATGGGTGGAATGTTCTGACAGAGGCTGATTGGTGCTCTCGCCTGCTGGAGCAGTCCCGACAGGGGCAACCAGAGGACGGTGTTGGAGAGCCGAAGAACATTTCCCTGTAAGGGCTAGAGGGCAGGGACTGATGGGAGACATGAGAGGATGGGCTGTGGCTGGAATAATGGAAGAGGTGACACTCCTCCCCAGTGCAGAGTCTGTTTGAGGCTGGGAGGGAGTGGCTGTGTGGGTGTGCGTGTTCAGGGGTAGAATAAGGGTAGTATGGCCTGTGGAGACAGGGCAGCGGTGGAGGTGGAGGTGGGGGCGGACGTTCCCACGGTAACTCTGGTAAAGGATGGGCACTATGGCGATGGCAAAGTTCCATATGAGCTGAATTTGGAGGAGGGGACACAGATTTGGATGGTAAAGCAGGCAGAGTTTGGCTTTTTGGATGATTTTTAATGCTGTTACAACGTCCGAGACAGTGACCATTAGAAAGGCAGGGCCCTCTCTCCCTCTCCCATCCCACATCGCCACAATTTGCACCTGCCCGACCACAACATGAATGTTCTCGCCTCAAACCCCCTGGACTTGAGAGGTCTCCATCATCTAAAATCGCCGTCTCCCTATCCTTTTCTTTCCCTCTTGTCTTCTCTCTTGCTCTGTCTTCCCCGTCTTGCAGATGATCAGTGGGAGCTGAGGAACGACTGGAATCACTGCTGTAGGTGGGCGGCTGGGGCTGGCAGGGAGTTTGTGGCTTCACTGTTGGGCTGCCTGTGAGGCATCCATTGGGAGATGCTGCTGAGGCAGTCGAGCCTGGCCCACGTCGCTTCCTCACCTGTGCGTAGAGACTGCCGTCCAGAGGGCCCCTCGTATGAGAGATATCTAGTAGAAAGGAGAAGGGGGTGGGATGTGATGTTTGATTTACCCGCTTAATGCAAAGCTTACTTTTTACACCTGTGTGTGTAAATGTTTCTTACTTTCCATGCTGTCTTGGTGGTGCAGGTTGAAGTTTTCATAAGAATCCCATCTGACCACAGGGTCTGAGGTGTTATAGTCCACTTTGATAGAGGCATCGTTCTTGCGGTATTCTCGACCTTGGAAGGCAGGCATTTTAATTTGAAGCATATAAAAATGTAAAAAAAAAAAGGAAGGGATTAGGAGCACAAAATGCACTACAAGATGCAGTGCGAGACAGGCAGCTGATAATATTCACCTTTCATTTTCTCTGGCCCATTGGAGAAGATAAATTCGACTGTAGCGTCAGGAGGGAACCTGTCATCTTCAGAAAGACAGACATAAAGGCAAACTAAAATATCCAGACTGTAACTACAAAGAGTGATAAAAACATTCACAAGGAAGTCTGATCTGTGAAGTAGAAAACCCAAAGTTAATAAATAGATACTTGCTCTCACTTTCCATAATGGAAATAAATAGGACGATAAGACGGAGTATGGCTAAAGTAAACAGAGCATAACACTTCAAAGAAATGTACTATCTCAGATGAGCTTTCTTTTTACTTTCATGCATGAGTATGGGTAATATTATTTATACATTGTATGCATGCGTCAGCATGTAGCACTTAGAGCAACTGTCATGAGACTGCTGCTTACTGAGCCATGTACAAGCATTTCTGTTTCATCTAAACTGACACCGTCATTTGCTATTTGTTTCAAAATACACACAAACACTACAATGGACTAAAGAATAAGTAGGTCTTGAATTATACAGTCTTGTAAACAGTTTCAAGGTAGCAGTGGAAATATACAGCAGAAGGCTTCCATTTTGTTCACTGATATGTTTACAACATATACAGATTTTTAGTGTAGCACAGCAGCAGGATAGTCTAAACAACCACACTGCCATAGTTTTAATTACCCTTCTCTCAATGCCTTTGTCCAAGAGTACAGAGATTGAAAATCACTCTTACTTGGTAGTCCATGCATTTCCAGGAAAACTGTTGAGTCTGTTTTTATACCTGTGCAGGCCAAGTCCAGTTCAGTCTTGCCAAACCACAGCTGGGCTCCATGAACAGTGCAGGTGTGAAACTGGACTCTGAAGACCACCTCTCTCTCTGCTGCTCGACTCCTCCGGTGGTAGCACTTCACCTGCGGAAAAGGATGAGAGTAGTAAGAGGGTGATGCAAATAATAAAACTCATTTAGTAGACTTAATTATGGCTAGTGTGATAAAATAGTAAATGTAATTTTCCTTAGCTTTGTTTGGATCGCATATCCTCAGTGTGTGCTGCTGCTGTGACAGC
The DNA here is from genome assembly GCF_017976425.1 of Toxotes jaculatrix. Taxonomy (NCBI): domain Eukaryota; kingdom Metazoa; phylum Chordata; class Actinopteri; family Toxotidae; genus Toxotes; species Toxotes jaculatrix. The sequence continues at coordinate 11,401,664 of NC_054396.1, read as the reverse complement.
CTATTACCCTCTGAGATATGTAAAGTAAGCATGTTTGTCTAGGAGGCCAAGGGTTTTTAATGTATTTACCCTCTCAAAGAGACATGCAAGACATGCAATGAAGCACGCGTGTTCATAGTCTGCAGGAGTGCAAGAAACTGACTACAACAAACATAACAGCAGTTGGTGTACTGCAAGTATTGCAGCAGTGTATAGTATTTCAATTAGTGTTATGCAGTTCATGACGAGCTGTTTCTCACCATAATGTCTCCCTTTAATAATAGCGCTGGCTCCATAGTCACACACAACTTCCTCGCCCTGGAGCTTTGAGGATCACTGGACACATACACACACACACACACACACACACACACACAAACACACACACACACACACACACACACACACACACACACACACACACACACACACACACACACACACACACACACACACACACACACACAAAGACAACAGCCATAGAACCATACATAAAACCAGTCAAAAACATGTCTCAGTTGGGTAAAACACTCGTAAACAACTTTAACTTTAACATAAACACAGCCCAGCCTACACCTAAACACAGACACTGGCCTGTATAGACAACATCTGTCAGAGCGGACAGAGGGAAGGAAAGACGTCTACCCGCAGGAGGTGAGCTGAAAACCCAGAGGTACAACTAGACAACTGACCATGTACTTACTAGACGCCTGAGGTGTAGACCAGCTGTAGAGACTGGTAGATTTTCAGGAAGGGATAGAAACCTGCAAATACAGAAAGAAGTGAGGCTAACAGCAGTAAAAAGGGGGAGAGTGTGCAGACAAAGGCTCTATTGTTTTTTTTGTTTTCTTTTTTGCCTTTGACATTGTAAAGCACTTTCTGTTCACTATTCAAAGCTCACAGTTGCCATTACAGCTCTGCAATCTATTATACCATTATTTGTATGTGTGAAACTGACCTCCTCCAGTCTGGAAGTTCGGTAGTGAGGGAACGAGGATCTGGTGGAGGAACAGAGGACTGCTGTTCATTTTGATGGAACCTGACAACAGACCGCCAAAGTAGTAGATGTACCTGAAGAAATGAGGGGAGGAATTTATGGGATGACAGCAGCAATACAAGAAGTGACATATGGGAGGGGAGGAAAGAAATCGATTCATGAGGGAGTCAGACCTGTTCTGTGAGGGCTGTAGGGAAGAGCTGACTTTGTCTTCACAGAACTTCCTCATGGCCAGTGTGGTGAGAGCCTGGTCTGCTCTGTGGACACACCCAGAAGTGTAGTAATATGAGACGTGAAATGATTAGCTGATTAATTGATTAGTTGATCAATAAATCATCAATTTGATAATTGCATAAACACACAAATAGTTATTTCAAGCAAAAATACCAAAAATAAATAGATCAATAAAAAAATAAAATTAAGTCCAGATTCTCAAATTAAATATTTGCAATATTTATAATATTTGTCTTCTGTGAAGTAAACTGAATATCTTTGGGCACTTTTTTCAGGCATTATAAAGACAAAACAATTAATTGAAAAAAAAAAAATCTGCTGCTAACTGTTAGTTCCAGCCCTACAGTGATAACACTGACCAAGCTATCACTGAAACTATTCAAATATGCTTTTGGCCACAATGACAACAAAATATAAAAGAAAAAAGAAACTACTGAGACACAAAGGTGTTGTAAGTAGTTGTCAAGACAACATGGATAATTGATCTTTACATAATGTTGGTATTGCATGTGCCTTGTTACATTGGTAATGATAATGCAGATTACCCAGCAGATATCTTGCTGTAGTGCATGTAGGCTGCCACAATGACCCCCGTCTTCCCTTTGTTTCCCTGTCAGAACACAAATCAAAGTGACTATGAAAATGTTTTTTCCCCCATTGTTTTAAAAATTTAACAATGAAAGCAAACAGATGTGGATTCAGGCTGCACAAACCCTGCAGTGGAGGACCACTACGTTGCTGGGGTCAGAGGTCAGCCAGGTCTCCATGGCTTTACAGATGGCACAGATCCTGTCCAAAGGTGGGGCGTGAAGATCAGGCCAGCCGTAGTCCTGAACCTAAACCGCATGGGAAGACAAAGTCAAACCTTTCTATTAACTTTGAAAATACAACATTATCCCTTACAGAATTTATGTCTCAGTAGCCTAAGCTATGTGTGATGTGTTTCAGAGAGACATCAGTACATGTACCTTTTGGTTAAGTCTGGTGATGTCATGTCTCTTCTCCGATAAATTCAGTAGCTGGAAAAGGCAGAGATACGTAAGATATCAGAATTTTTTTTCCAGAAAACTGGGAGGTAAGATTTAGTAGTTTAATAGTCCCTATCCATCACATATAAGGACTGAAAGCAATAACCATTCTGGATAGTTACACAAACATACAAATAAAACCATTTTAATTTGTTTCAATAAAACCTTTAATAGCAGCCATTATCAAAATTTGACTCACAATTATTCTGTCCTTTTAGAAAACAAATTACAACAGTAAGTTTATATGTGTTACGATTAAAGTTTTATTACTAACCAGAAACTTGTCTTGGTGTTTTGATTTTAGCATGGAGGCCACTTCCTGTAGGTTTCTGCGGTACCGCTGCTCCTCCAGGTCTGGCAGGAAGAAGACAGAGATGATCCTCTCTGTGATGTAGGTGAGGTCAAAATCGTAGTGGCGCTCCATCACATGCTCCATCACTTGTTCCACACTTTTACTCCTGGACATTGTGAGAATGCATTCTTTCAGTGTAGCCAAAACAGCCATTAGACGATTAAGATAGTGAATGGTTTACGTCCTTAATGTTGACTTTACTTAATTTTTTTATTTGTCTGTGTCCATTTAACATATCAAATATCATTTTCTTCTGTCTCGATGTGGGATTTGTCTTACCTTGGTAAGGAGCCTCTCTTCTTCTGTGATGTTGATTTAGTGGAACCGTTCTGAGAAACAACCATAAAAGAGTAACTGTACTGCAATTACAATGATTGATTGCATTACATAATATAAAACAAGTAAATGTACAGACTTACCAGATCTGGTGTTGAGGTGCAGGTGGGAGTCACCTGAAAGCAAAGGGACATTAGGTTAGTTTTTTTTTTTGCAGCAGCAGTCACAGAACCATATGTGCATATACAGACACGCAAGCACACTGGGAATGAACCAGCACATGCCAAGTCATGTGCTTGGTTTAAAGCTCTTGGTCCTGCTCCAGCAGTGCAGATGAAGAGATGGAAGGATGGCGGGGGGATGAAGAGCTGATGGAGAGGACAGTAAGACTCATTCTCACTCTCCTCCTGTCATCTGCAGCAGCTGGTTTGAGGAAGAGGATGTCAGTACGGATTTGGCTGTTTCCCATGATGAGCTAGTGACGCATTATGTCAGACACACACACACAAACAAACACACAAGCAAACTGGTACACACACAGATGTATACACGTAGACACAAACCTTGACAAGCACCTACATACCTTCATGTCTACAAAAATGTATAGAACTTGAGGACATTGTATTGACTTTTTATTGTGCTGACCAGGTAGTTGAATAAGCAGAATGGCCCATTCTAAAGAGAAATATGCAATAAAAATGATTGATTGTGTTTTTTTTTTTTGCCTAATAAAGAAGAGGGAGTGGATAGAGACAGATACATTTTACTGGGGGAAGACTACATGTGGTGTGCAGTCCTTGAGCTGCTGGTGAGCCAACAGTATCTTGCCAAAACCACAAACACACGTATACAGAGAGAGGGAGGCTGAGGTCATGCAAACAGACTACAGCCACTACTGTACAAATAGACCTGAACAGGTTTGTGTAGCTTCTTCTGTTCTGGATTGTTTATTAGGATGATAACAGTTGACCCAGAACTGATGGTGTCATGAGATGAAGTAATTTATCATTCAAATCGCATCACTTGATTAAACACAACAGGGTGACAAATGACACCAGGACAAAAAATTAAAGAAATGAGCCAAGAAATGGTACGCAAACATTCAGTGTTACGACACAGCTACGTGTATGGGCTCTAACTGCAGACCTTGGCAGGTGACACCCTGTCAGCTTTTGACCTTTGAACTATCTCAATCACCCTGATTGACAGTTGAGCTGCCCTCTGTGGCTGAGTGCTGGCCAGTGCTGACAGGTGTCAGGCAGCAGGTTTACAAGTCAAATACCTGACAATCACAATGATCTGCAAGTGAAACACTCCCAGGAAAACAACAGCAGCTATGCAGAAACACATTATGCTACAGTTTAGACTGATTTTATACCTGTAGGTGTAGATACTGAATCAGTTTCAGGGACTACTTTGTAAACTGTCCCTGCTGTAACTTGGATTTAAAAAACAAAAAACCCCCAAAAAACATAATGTTCATTACAAGTGATCATCAAGTATGTGTTTCAGTTCCAGCTCCAGAGGAATTTAATTCTGAGGTTATTTGATTTCCACTGACAGTCCATGACAGTCAAAGCTGATTTGTTTTTGTCATTCTTCAGTAGGCACAGAATCGCTGCATGTCTTCATCATATCACTTCATCATGTCAGCAACACCAACATGACATTGTTGTGGTAAAACTGAGGCAACCACTGATGAATTAATTTGACCACTTCTGCAAATTATGCATCATAATCAATGTGCAACTTCTCAGAAAGAAACATTGATTATATAGATGTGTTATATATTAACATGACTTACAATGAAAAAAATGGCAGCTGATTTCCTTTGGGTGGTCAAAGCAGTCTGGAGGAGGTACATCCATAGTACTGTATTGCATTCTTATCAACTAAGAACTAATGTCAACTTGGGAAGTTCTGAATCAGTTTAAAAATCTCTTTCACAATTAAATAAATATTTCTTAGTTATTCTCTAGAGAGAAAGAACTAATCATCCATCTTCAGTTCATGTTATTGTACATTTCCAAGATGGACACCTAGAACATTACATTTGATTTATTAGGTTTCTTTAAAAAAAAAAAAAATCAAAAATATTTTAAATACTAGCTTTTATTTTTATTTCATGAGACACACAAAATGGAGAGGGGTCACAGAGAAAGGACATACACAGGCATGTGATCTGCAGAGGAATGAGTAAAAGGAGGAGTGAAAGGAGAAAAGGGCTGTAATTGGTTACCACACGGCAAAATATGCAGCTGCTGAACTGACAAGATCATGTTGTTATGTGATTATTTTTGCACGGGCTGACAGCCAATCTTCGGCACTAATGCTTAGATGTTTGTTAATATCAAAGATTTCTTGGATATCGAATGAGGTCTGGACAAGTTGAACCTGAGTCGATCAGCTTTGTCCACTTTCTGTCCTACATGCTACTAATCTGTACTTTCCTGTGTGAGTGCACAGGGACAGATTATAAACATGTTCTGAAACCTACGGTAGGAAATGAAAGAGAGATTCAGCCATAGGGCAGAACTCTTCTCTTAATAGGTTTAATAATGGTAGTTAAGTGGATAAAGTGGTGGTGGCTCCAGGAAGGAACAGTAGGATACAGACATAACATACACGCGCAAGCATGTATAAACACAAACATGCGCACAAAAGAAGACTGGGGTTGAACCTAAAGGCAGAGAGCACCGACATGCAGCATAAAGGCAGAGGAGGAAGACAGCAGAGTCAACAGGAAGCAATTTGCAACAGGATGTCAGCGCTGGTCAACCTAGGTTCACACATACGCACGCATGCAGAGTGTATACACGTGTCTTTGGTAGCTCTGCCAGCCTCAGGGTCTTCATTAATGCATGTGGACTGTACGCCGGAGCCACTGGGAATGGAGCCATCTGGTTCAGTTTGTCTTGTTCATCAGCGAGCATTTACTGAGGTGCCAATGACAGCACTCGATCCCACCCTCAGGGACGTACTGACTGTGAGGGGGCTGGATGCCTGCTGTGTTCAGTGTTTTACTTTGCCTTGTACACCAAGTACACTTTTCATTCCTTTACCAAGCAAAAGTTCATTTTATCAAATGTGAGGATTTACTGCTTTTCTCTGTTATCTTTGGCTTTTGGGATGTCAGTTCTTGGACTAAACAAGCAATTGAAATTCATTTTCTTTTTTTTTTTTTGCCAGGAGTTTGATGAGAAGATTAATGCCACACTTTGCATAAAGGCTGGACACAGCTGTTGCTTGATAAATGTAAAGTGTTTCATGATGAACAAAGCAAACCAAATAGAAACTCTCAGTCAGTCCCTGGAGATGGCATAAAGTTGAAGCTACTACCGGCGGACAGTTAGCTTAGCTTAGTTTAGCATAAAGACAGGAAACGGGGACAGTGAATATGTGTATTTCGCAAAATGTGCAACTATTTTGTGAAGACATCATCTGGGGTTTTCACTCTTTTCTGACATGTACAGCCCGATATGATCATTAATCTCCATTTAACCTTCAGAGTGTAGCAGTGGATCTAACTTTAAGAGCTTCACGACTGTAAATCCGCTCCACAACACACTGGCTGTGGCACGGAGCTGAAAAGTTTTCACTGCCACATCTTGAATCATCACTCCTATTCCAGGGAGAGGAAATCCAACACAGAGATCTGCCGGAGCTGCTGAGTCAGTTACAAGGAAGCGGGAGATAAATGTGAGTGTTTGAGACACAGGCGTCAGTGTGCCATCCAGGAGGAGTGACTTTCATTCTGACAGCTAACTCAGAGCTGAACTCATGCTGCGGAGAGGGAGAAGTGAGTAAGCTTTCCCATTTGAAACTGGAAAAGCTAAAATAACCACGGCTTGTTCCAAGTTCCATAGTCTCACAAAAAGACACTAATGCCAAAGTCAAATGAAAGCAAAATCAAACTCTGAGGCTTTTTTTTTTTTTTTTTTTGCGCAGACTTCACATTCTACCAAGGGCAGCAGAGTGCAAATTTAGGAGTGGTCGTGATTTATAAGGCCTCACATGAAAGGATGGCATTCCCTCTATTTCTTGCCTCATTATCACTCTACTTCTCTTCCTTTCTTCCTCACCTTTGATCCCTCATGTCTTCATCTCCTACCCCCCGACTGCCTGTCATTCCCCTTTGCTACTACCTCACACCCTCTCCCTCTCGACTTTCAGTGCCTGGGGACAGGATAACCATAATCATCCCTGCCGTGAGATACAAGTATGTGCTCTCCCTGAATAAACAACATCAGATGACAAAGAATATCTCGATAAGCATCGCCCATCGAGGGGAACGAGAGGAAGCACGAACAAGGGCTCAAAGCAGCAAACTGTCTGGGGAGCAGAAAGATAGACGGAGCTTAGTAGAAAAAAAGAAAAAGATATCAGGAAGACGGGAAGAGGAAAGAGGAGAGGCAAACAGACAGAAAGCGAGAGCGAGCGCTGAATGGGAGGGAGATGTCAACAGCTGAACATACCTCCTGACCACTGACACAGAGCAGAGAGATTTCACAGAGCTATTTTGATAGAGCTCCTTATTTTAGATCATACGTCTCTCAGAACACTTAAGGGCTCATTTTGTCTATTTGTCCATCAGTCATCTCACAGGTCCACTTGCCTCTACTCTAGCAGCAGCAGGGCCATGATAAACTAACATTCACTTGTATTTGGTCCTTTGCACTTTGCTCAATAACATTTAACACCCAATAATTGAAGCCAACATCCAAATGTATTAGAACCTACTGTGTACAACCATCAAAAGAAATATGTTATAAATGACACTGACTGAGCTCAGATTCGTTTTAAATGTATTGTTATGACTCTGCTGAACATAGGAACTGTGTAATTCCTGGAATATTAAACCAGCCGTTCTGTTCATCCATCACTTAGTCTCTCAGGAAATGAGAAGCAATAGGTAAATATAAACACAATGTGCATGCATCTGTGTGTGTGTGTGTGTGTGTGTGTGTGTGTGTGTGTGTGTGTGTGTGTGTGTGTGCACTGCCTTTTTAATATTTTATTATTGATAAGGCAAATAAGGTAGTAAAATTAAATTAGCCATGTTAATTATCTGTACACAGTACATCTTGCCAGTGATGGTTATAAATGGTAACAACAGTGTGACAGTAATATGTCTCCACCTTTAGTTACACAGATGTTCATCTGACAGGACTTTCTTTGCACAACATTTACTTCAAACACCATCCTACTGAATTTTTATTCCTTTTTTTTTTTTTTTTTTTAAATCTCCATCAACTTCCATGTTTCTACCTTCCCATTGATCCGCACTGAGCTACCTCAGGACAGCATGTCCACTCTGTCCCCCATGGAGAGACACAAACAGAAAAGGCTGAAAAACATGACTGGCTCAAGACATGACCTGATAGGAGAGAAGCCACAGATCCTCACAACATCTGGGCCGCATATGCATTTGTTGAATTTGAATTTGCAAAAGAGGCTTGCAGCTTTACAGGAAACGTTGTCTATCTGTTCCAGCCCCTCTGGCACTAATTAGGACAAACTGACAACATTACTGTGTATAACACTTGCCCATTACACAAGCCTTATAGCATCATAATCGCTATATCAATTCATAAGTCAGCATGAAACATTAGCGGTACAGCTGGTGTGTATGAGCAGACACTGTGACCATCTGTATTTCACTACGCAACATTAGCACCCATCAGATGATGTTAGGACAGCTGACTGGGTCTCCAGTGCAGCCATTAGTCTCTGTCAGGTGCCCTATGGTCAGAGATTGTTGTCTATACAAAACATATACAGATGTTTACACAGTCTTGAAATAACCAAATAAATACAGTAAATACAGCATTTTCCTGCACTGTGACACTGAATCAATGCCAAAAATCAGCCCGACACAGCTTGGCTGCAAGTTTTAGAAAATCTCACATTTACAGGCATGTGTAGTGCTGTATAGCAAAGGGTTGTTGGTACAGCGTCCATAATCTACTAACCATCGCCTGGTGACAACTATCTCATTAAATAGTAAATCTTATGAGTTCACCCTCTGGTTTTAAAAATTAAAATCAGTCTATTTTTTTTGTAGGTCACAGCAGGAGTCTTCAGTTCATTTTCTGCACTTGCTTTAATCACACTACGTGAAATCCTCTTTCTGGGCAAAGCAAGAGCACCCTGGCTACAGCTTTAATGGAATAATATGCACAATCACATGCTGCGTTATCGGACCAAACGCCGTGGAAAGGGTTTAAGGATGTTAGATTGCTACTCAGTAGAAAATAAAAATACATGAGAAGTCAAAACTGACGTGGTGAATATATATGAATAAACTAAACCCAAAGCTTTACTCAGTAAATACAGCGCAGAGTGTTTTTACCTCTCAACAAGCAGCTTCAGTCTTTCCCTCTGCCTCTGAGCAGTCCTGTCTGTAGAGTGTGATACACCACCTCCCTCTCTCTCTCTTTCTTACAAACTCTCTGCTCGCTCTCTCTCACCGACTCACTTTACCTCCCTCCCTCTCTCACGATAACACACACACGCTCCCACTGTGCCGGCAGCGCAGTCTAACTTTCCCCTCTCACTCTGCCTGTGTCGTACGCACAGAGACATTAAAGCACATCAACTGCGCAAGTGCTTTCCCTTGCCTGTGCACTCACACACACACACACGTCAATACTCCACATGTAGACACTGGGCAGCCCCGCAAAGTCCCAGGGTGCTGATGTCCACTGACCTTTTCTGTAGCCTGAGGATGAGAGAGAGATGACAAGAGGCAGAATAAAAGTGGCAACAGGACAAAGAGGCAGAGTTAGACGGAGATAGTGTTGACAAGACAGACAAACAGAGCGATGATGCACAAAGGATACAAGAAAAAAACTGGAACTTCAGTGGTGATTGTTATGGAAATGGTACTGAGATGGCACAACACACTGATGAAAGAATAATTTGACAAGAAAAAAAAAAGTCACAGAAGGTGGGATAAGCTATAAGTGTGAGTATGAAACACCAGGAAAAGGAGAAATCTAGAGACTAAAGGTAAGAAAAAAAAGAAAAGGTGATGACAGTGAGATGCAAGAGATGAAAGAAATGAGAAAGAAAGGAAGCAATATGCTGACCTTTGAGAAGGCACATAGAAGAAATATACAGAAGAGAGATAGCGTGACATACACCAGTGTACAGCCCAGTCTTCCCCTTTATTTATGAATACCCCAAAATGGGACTGATAACACACACACACACACACACACAGACAGACACACACAGACAGACAGACACGCAGTCTGCCTCCCCAGCTGCTTCTTGCTTATTTGTGTCCTCCCACCGATCACTCACTGGAAGGCATCTATGGCACTCTTGTTATTTTCTATATTTACCCATTCAGACTTCTCATATCCAGATTGATCATCGTCCTGTGTGATGATGTCCACTCTTGTCCAAGGCGCCTGCCTCTGCTGCAGCCACCAAGAGTTGTTTTTGGCTATCGGCGTGGTGACCAGGGGGACGGGTATGATAAAAATAATAATCCTCTTTTAATACATGCTGCTAAGGCACAACAGCTGGTAGTGCCCAGTCGCACACCATTACGGTGTGTGTGTCTGCATGTGTGTGTTTGTGTAGAGCTGAGGAATAAAGGCAATGGGTCCCTCTGCGTGACGGTGAGAGTACAAATGTACTGTTTGTTTGTGCTGTTGGACAGTGAGGCACAACATTGCAGTTACAGCAAGGTTATGAGCTCAATCAGTGCTGTGTGATACTGAGCTGCTGTGAGCGGAGTCACATGAGAGCAGAGGCAGCTACTACCAGTGGTTTGACACAGGCTGCGGACAGAGAGAGTGCTTCTCTTACACAGCGCAAACATGTCCTCTTAAAATGAAAGAGTTCACTCCTGGTGCATAAACTACAAAGATTAGGACCCTTATTGAAAACATAATCTTTTGCATTGCTGCCTGATCTATGACGGCAACTGCATGTGGAGAAAACTGTTTCCCTGATTCCTCAATCACAAATATTATGATGTTAGACTATTCAATGTTATTGCAAAATGGTGACAGGAAACAAAATTTGTCCTTGATTCTCAGGGACTGGCAGCAACACCTGACTTTTACCAGTGATGCTGTGCATTTAATAGTTATGCAGTTGATCTCCGTTGTTCTTGAAATATGTCAATATGATGCTACATTATTGTAATGACAGTTTTCTCTTTTATATCTTTAATTTTATATTTATAATATATAATTATATTTTTTTCATGTTAGGCAATAAGCCACACAGCTCATATGTGATATGTGAATAGTATGCAGTGTCAAACGTCAAAGTCATGATGCCCTGACAGTACTGCTGCAAATATGGAATGATCAGTAGATAGAAAAGAGATGCAACAGATCTTGAGTTACAAATCCTGAAACAAGTGAAAAACAAGTGAAAATAATCTACCTGAGGACCAAGATAATTTAGCTTTTTCTAATACAATCAGTCATGTTTCAGTCATTTTCCAGAGGAAATGATCAATTCTAGTGTCAAAACCAAAACTACAGACACAAGCTGAATTTATTGAAATAAATTCTCTTTTGCTTGTTTGCAGAACAAACTGAATTTCATGATTTAGTACCTTTACCTGTCAACACGAAGTTAGATGAGAAGATTTAGATCACTCTTATAGTTTTAGAGTTTGTTATCTATGGACAGGCTAGCTGTTTCCCCATGTTTCCAGTCTTTATGCTAAGCTAAGCTAGCATCTCACTGAACACTAATAAGGCACATTTCTCAAAATGTCAAACTATTCCTTTAAGACTGCTCTGCTATATGAGTGCTTTTATCCATGCATTAGAAAGTGTATTTACTGTGATCAGAGAGCTCCCAGTTGTCCCCACCCAGTTCAAACACCATTTAGCCTCAGAGTATTTGACTTCCTTGGTACCAGAAACACACAGAGACTGATTTTAAACAGGCTAACAAGGAGACAGCATTTATTTGCAATGTGCCATCTCCCTGAAGTGCCTCTTGTGCTTTCTCCTCCTCTGACCCCTCTCTGCACATACAGACCACCTAGACAGCTCACAGCTCACTGCTGCCCCCTACTGATCATCTTGAGAGCACTCCCCTCACCAGTACTGATGAGTACTGGTGTATTTTATAAAATATATTATACTTTAATAAGAACAAATGCTACAAAACAAGCTGTATTAGAGTCACTTTTTAGAGTCACTCTTATAAGAGTCACTTTGAACAAGACACAGAAACTACCTGGGTGCTTGAGGACACTCAGGAGCTCCTGCTATGCCATGTTATCACATGACTGAATTACTCATAGCAACCTGGATGGTTGCAGTTCAGGGGGAGGCCTTCTTTAACCAGACATCTAGGTCAGTGCACATGGCTTACTCCACTTAAGTCTCACATCACATTAGCATTGCTGCCCAACAACCTCTGACACAGGAGCACGGTTTGTCCAGGAGAGAAAGAAAGTAATATGAGGCTTACCTTGGCTTCACATGTCTTGTGAACTGCGACTTTGCATTCTGCAAACAGTAGGGAGAGGTACATGTTTTACTCTGAAAATCTGCTTTTACAGAGAGAAAAGCCAGTAAGGGTGAGCTCATCAGTTCTAGGTGTGTATTAGTGCTTGCCACTTCCATCTCTGGGCCTGCTGCCTGACCTGACTGAGCCGTGGACTCACCCTTGCAGAAAGCCCCGGGGTTGTTGATGTTCTGTTTGCATACATCACACACCCGTCTCCTCTTGAAGCTCTTCTCTGTGAAGGTGTGGCTCCCAGCTTCGGTGAGCTGCAGACACAAAGAGGAGAGTGAAATCCGATCACTCATGCGGTGCATAAAAGCATTCAGTCAAGAGTTGAAAACAATAAATGCTACTGCTCGAAAGAAGTCAGAGGAAGATGTTCAGAAAAGTCAAAAGCCTTGAGCAGTCTGAAGTGCATGCCCTCAAGATGGCATGCACTTCATACTAAGCGTGTAGTGGTGACATTTTCTGTTTGAGCAGTTTTCTCTGTGCCTCTTAAGGCATTTGATCTCAGCTTTGCTCCAACTTGAAGAACCGGACGTTCACTGTCCCCTGTGTGGCTGCTGTCAGTACAAATGTGCGCTGGTTCAGTGACACACCAGCATGAGCGCTGATCAGCTTCCTCTGCTAAAAACACCTGTCATATCACGCTGTGTTTTAAGGCATCCTGTTGTCTCATCTTCTAACTTGTCCTTATTCTGTCTCAGTCTGTGGGGCAGCGAAGATGATGAAAAATAAGCAGTTTTCTGTGCTACCAGCTCCCTTCTAATGCACCACTGGGGCACAAGCAAACTAAATGTAAATGAATAGATGAACTTGGTGTTCATTGTTTTAGTCATCTCCTTTAATTGAAATTTCTCATCATATAGATTACCATGAAATTTGGCTCAGACATTCATGGCGGTTGAATAAGGGTGAAGTCTACTAACTTTGGTGCCCCTTGAATTTTCCTCTACTGCCACTGTGTTTAGAGCTGATTAGCAAATGTTAGCATGTAGCACACTAAATTAAGATGAAGAACAATGTAAATGCTACACCTGCTAAACATTAGCATGTTAGGATTGTTACACTAGCCTAGTTATATTAGCCTCAGAGAATGTTCTCACAGAGCATGCACTGTGAGAACGATACTCCCCCTTACTTATACAAGGTTTAACAGGCCTTTTGCCTCTCATTGCTAACAATAAAAAATAAGATATTGTTTAAATAATGACTTGCCTGGTTAAATACAATGGCCTTCAGCCTCTACAGCCTTGTCAACTGTGCACCTTATGAACAGATCTTTTGCCTTATGCCAACAGAGTAACTAAACAGTCAAACAAACCAGGAGATGGCGAAACCAGGTTTCTTACAAAAGTTAAGGCAAGTTTAGTGAGACTACCCAAAAATATAAATAATTTATAGTCTCAGTTTAGTGTCTCTTTAAGTCTGGCAGGGATAGCTGGGGTCTCTCCTCCTTGACGACAGGCATACTATAAGTTTCCTTTCAACACTGCAAGGTGGTATCACACAGGGCCATCACAGCAGCTGTGCAAACAAGAGACGAGCTTTTGTGGGCAAATAAATCTGACACGGACAGACTCACTCTAACTATTCAATCTCTTTCTTAAAACGTTAAAGTAAAAATTCTGCTGATATTGTATAAATGAATGAAAGTTTATGAACACACATGCAGAGAAACAGACACACACGCACACAGTCCCAGTGAGGGTTGGCGTCCTAAGGGCAAGTAAATGTTCTACCCTGAGTCATAATCCATGGATATTTCTTTTTATAAACAAATACTCAACTGTCCCAGTGAAAAGAAATAGGACGATGTTTATATAAAGTAAGGGTAACGCCCTCCCAGAATAACGCCTTCTGACAGCATGTGAAGCACATTAAACCATTAAATCTTTCCTTGAGCAGAGAGAGGGAGGAGGTGCCTGGAAACACCAAGAGGGAAATGGTGTCTGTACTGTGTGTGTGTGTGTGTGTGGGGGTGTCTGTGAGGCAATGAGAGAAGTGGAGGGCCACAAACACCATGTCTGCACAGACTGGTGTTTCTTTTCCTGATAAATGGCTCAATGCATTTCTCTGGTCTTGAAAAAAACATTTTTCAGCTCAGGTATTTCTGCTTTTTCCGTTGCCTGGATTTCCCCAAACAGGAGCAGCATTGACTTTAGCTCTGGCAGGTGAGGTGAGGCACGCACACCAGCTTTGATATACTCTCACAAATACACACTTATTGACAATCTGACACCAGTCTTGGTTTTCTCACCATCTTGAATTGTGGAGTGGAAGCAAATTCATTCACCGAACCACGATGTATTATAAAACAGCTGTGTCTCTCAAGTGGAGCGGACACTAAATCCTTTATGAATAGAAATGTATAATTAATGTTTTATGTAGTCCTACCTTGAGCTACATAAAACATGGTTACATAATGTGAACATCAGCTGATTTGCTTCGACTACACAGCTTCACAACCCTTAACAAAACATAATTTCTGACTTGTTTTTTCCATTACTTTTCAGTCTATTAAATTCAAGTGTTTTTAATCCACTTGCAGTTGCACACACTACAGGTGATACAGGAAAATTTATGAAGCAACAACATTTAAATCAACAATTAAAGCAACTTGTGCAAACCCCAGCTTCGTTAACTATACAGTCAACAAATCAAAGCTTTACTAGTTTGAAGTTTTGGGAAATATTTGTGTTCTTGCAGAGAATTAGATGAGAAGATTGATAACACTCCCATGTCTGTGCGGTAAATACGTAGCTACAACCAGGAGATAGTTAGCATAAAGCTAACTATGCTAAAGACTAGCATAGCATAAAAAAGCTAAGAGCAGAGGGGAAACAGCTTGTTTCTGCCCAAAGGTTAAAAAAAAAAAAAAAAAAATCAGGATTCCTGTTTCAAAACAGTCTGATTCTGTTAGCCTGTGTAGAGAGAGTTACATAGGTGGAAGAGAATAATGAGAGTAATACCATAAACCATAATAACTTGTGTATGCTCTGAGTATGCACAGTCATGAAGCTCACACCATATTTTGATTTTAATGAGGGTGTGATGTCCCACAGTTTGGTTCGGGAGTCACACAGGGTGTGGCATTAGTTATATAATACATTCACTTGTACATTCATTCATTTGTAATGTAATATCTAACAACTGAAACCCTCTCAGGTGGAAAAACAGTGTTTATTTTGGTCACTGACCGGGACTGATGGAACACATTACCATTATTCTGTACGTATTGATCTTATAATCAAAGCAGCAGAGTAACAAGTCATTGGACTATTGACATTTGTCCTCTGCTGTTATGATGAATGGTCACTGCTATAAACTGTGGCATGCGCTTAATGTGTTGAATCTGGGTCTCGGTCTGTGTGTACTAGTGTGAGTGCGTGTATCTGGGAGATTTAGGAAGAGAGACAATGAACCTGACAAAAAGAGGGCATATGAGGGGAGAAGAGGATCACCAACCCCCTCTCACATTTACATTTTAAATGTTATTGCATAACTCCTGAATTTTGGAGGTGAAATCAATTGGACTTATGTAATGACCTACAGAGATGCTGTCCCTTCACAAACCTGACCTCAATTCACTTTTAGGATAAAAAAGCTGACTTTTCAGTAATGACAATAAGGGGTTAGTTGGATCAGACTCAAAGTAAAGTATGATCAAAATCATTTTTTTTTCTACATTAAGAAAAATGAAGAATTAGCTTTTTTTTTAATTGTGTCTAATGATTAGTGATGCATGAGTGACAAGGTGATATTGGAGTTAAAAAATACCATAACAACATCAATAGCTATAAAGTCACAGTTGAGTGGCATGTGACCAATACACATTGAATTGATTTTTCCTTTGTCATTTGCTTTGGGTCAACTGAATTACAAATGTTTTTCCATGTTTATACATGTATTTGGGTTTTGTGGCTACAACTATCTGAGCCAAGTTGTAGTACAATCAAATAAAATCACTACAAATGTGGCTTTTATGGAGACATGATGTCCAGGCAACTTACTAATGCATCCAATTACATCTCTAAGACAATACTAAGCAGTACTGAATAAACTAAAAGTTGGCTGCATAATGATTTTGAGCACAGTGACCTCTCATAAAAATCCTGTAAATTCTCTCAAGAGACAAACATCTCGGACAATAAATGTAACATTATATTTTGGATGAACACCATTTCATCACTTCCATGCTGAAACCTCACTGCAGTTACTCATCGTTTAATGCCAGTGTGTCAGTTTCAAGTTAAAAATGAAAAAAAAATAAATAAAAAAAATCAGGATGAGTCAAGAGCACCTCTCAGTGGACAAATAGTATCAGTGCAGCTCAGCCTCACACTGAGGACAAACCCATTTCTAATATTAAAGACTGTATTGACAATCCCAGACAGACACCCGGAAAGGATTAAATCATAACATTCCTTGTAATGATATACAGACCCACTAATATTATATGCGTTGTACCTGACATTTCTGTCAGTTGTCCTTTAAAAATATCTGAACTTATAGTAAACAGAGATCTAATTAGGTTCCTTGATTTCATTTCCTTCTAGTTTGAAAGTTTAGAGAACACACTGTAGTTGAACTCCTGGCTAATGAAATTTAGGATTTCACTTCTGAGCAAATGAACAAATTATTTTTACACCTTAAAGTTGTTTATTATTCTCACATTTCACCTTAAACTTAGTATGAAAAATCTGAGAAACGTTTTTTAGTGTGTATAAAAAGAGTGATTAAAAGCTGGCAATCAACCTTTAATATTCTACACAAAAAAGCAGTAGGAAAGCTTAATGAATAACTGCTTTCTTTGAAGCAGATTTTGTGGTAATCATCTGTCAGATAACGACACATGAAATTTAAAACTGACACAAATGAAATTACTCATGAATCTCACAGTGCGGGCATCTTTTTAGAAAAATGTATACACTCTTTCCCAGTTGTTGTTCTTTCCCTCTGTTTCTCATTAGTGAACAGTGGAGGAGCAGAAGGAGAAAGCAACAGTAAGAGTGGGCACAACATTAAGAAGATGTGCCTCAAAATCCAATCTATTTAAACAGCTGAATGCAAATGCTGCTACTGGGAAAATATAATATTCACAGTAATTCAATAAACATGAGCATTTTAAGCTTTCCAGAGGTACAAATTTGTAATAATTTTTGACTTTGGACTGAATGCAGACTGAATAAGACTCTACTGGTGTTTACGATATTGTGTCCACCCATTTTATGTCCTCAGTACCAGCAAAAAGGAACTTTGGTTGAGCGGACATTTAGTCTCCAGAGGCGCCCATGTCTATCAGCAGCGTTGCAGTATTGCATTGCAGTATTAAAGAACCCCACCCCATTCAGATTTTTGCAGCCAAAGCCTATGTCATTCTCCAAGCATCTCTGACCACTGCAGAGAGCCCGAAGCACTTCCACTTCTAACATGGAGATGAGGAGAGGGTCAGGCACCAACAGAAGCATAATGGATTTCTTTATGACTGTGGCTGCATGTGCTTTTTATTACTGTGAGAACAGCACGAGCATTTTGAGGGTGTTATTCCCAAACAACTCATTTACATTGCTGGAGAAAATGTGGAAAAGTTATCTAAAGCTGAGAGTCTCATTAAATTATTGTTTCATAAATTTGGAAGAGTGTAAATTACAGTACATTACAGTTATATGACCTTGAATATCAGTGTCCTGACAATGGCGGCTGCCAACTTTTCAGTCAGAATGCACAAAACATAAATTTAAGGAAATATACACACTTTTGAATGTACTAATGCATTAAACTGGTAAGAAATATACAGCTGCAACACCCACACACACACACACACACACACACACACACACACACACACACACACACGTAAATGAATACAGAGTACAGTGACACACCCCCTCTGGACTAAATACCTCGGTCTGTGTGTGTGTGTGTTTTTTTCATTGACACCTCACAAGTGATGACATGCTGGAGAGCAGGAGCCGCAACCTCTAGCTTTTGGTAACAAACACACACACACACACACACACACACACACACACACACACACACACACACACACACACACACACCAACACACACATACGCATGCACACGATCAAGCTAGGAAGGGACGGGAGCAGGTGGCGAGCCAGGGGTATGCTCCAGTTCTGGCAGGGTATTTATAACCTGCATTAGTAGAGACTGTCACCTCTAAACGGCCATGAAAATGCTGAAAATAGGTGCGGGAATGAGTGTGTGTGTCTGTGTGTGTTTGTGTGTTGAGAGAAAGAGAAAGAGAGACACAGAAAGACAGAGAGACAGAGAGAGAGAGAGAGAGAGAGAGAGAGAGAGAGAGAGAGAGAGAGAGACAGAGGCAGAGAGCGAAACCAAGAGGAAAACAGACATTACAAACAACCTAAAGAAGAATTCCTGGACAATTTGCATGTATGACATATTTCATTCCTCTCCTCTGCAGAGTCCACCCTTTCAGTTGGGACTATGTTATCATAATTTGGCATGGTCAGACACACACACACACACACACACACACACACACACACACACACACACACACACATACACACACTGAGACTTACAAAGACACTCACAATAAGGACTTTAGGGGATTTGAAGCCACATGTGATCTGAGTAATGTTTTTGTTCCACCAAGATCCAAGAGTTCACACACACATCAGAGCAAATGTCCCAATGCTTGGTGACATTTCTGAGCAAAAGAAAAAAATCAGTGGACAAAATACATTCACTCCTAAAACGAGTTCTTTCGTTCTTTGTTCTATCACTTTGACTTGCAGCATGCCACAGTGTGAGTTAGTCTGACATGTGAGAACGCACACCTTCTAGTGTGTACTGGTGGTACTAAACCAACAGACACTTTTTTATTTTAGACTCTATAAAAGTCCTCCAGAGGCTTTACGTGTGCAGCAAAGCGGCTTGCCCCTAAATCCATACATGTTCCTAAATAGAGCGAGCAGACAGGCCGACGGCAGGTCGAAACCGGACAGTAACTTATACCACTTCCTTCCTCTGAACCTTGACTCCTGAGGGACATGATTAACAGCGATCAAGTAGACCGTCCACTGCTGTGTGTGTCTTTTCTTTCCCCTCACTCATTGCTGATGATTCATATTTGTTGAAAATAACAGCTGAATATTGACATTGGCTGATATCTAAACATTAGCCACACATGCAACCCATGCCTGTGGTGCAGGTGTAAAAGGAACCCATTAAATGCATGTTTGTCCTTTGGTATGCAGGCACGCGTGGCACGAGATGCTTCTGTTCTATTTAATGCTGACAAAAACACAGAGAGGAGAAATATTTCGTAAGAGAGGCAGAACTGCTTTGGAGCACAGGCTTCATCTAATTTGGAAACGTAGTGGTAATTCTTTGGATTCCTTTGGTTGACAACTACAGTGTGATGAGAGTAGTAAATGTTCTCTCTTGTGCATAAAAGCTACAAACAGACTCAGCAAATGAGTATGAACAACACATTTCTCCTGTGTATAACCAGCATGTTTACAGTTCCCCAAAGAGCAGTTACTCTCTTACCTCAGCGAGCTGGAGGATTTCAGGATGGACCTCAGGCTCTGCCTTCACGGGGATTCCTCCGCTGTCAGTACCAAGTCCATGTTTCTTCATCCTGTCAGCGCTCGTGCTGTGAATGCACCCCATTCTTCCAGCAGGCACCCTTTTTGGCCTGGTATCTTCAATTTCCTCAACTCTTATCCGCTCCTTCCAGACAAGTGCTTTACTCCAGAAGGTCCCCTCTTCTCTTCCTCCTCTCACGGCTTCATGTTTTTGAAGGGCCTCCTTATGTTTTTAATGTCTTCTTCTCCAACATGTTCTTCTCCGGTGGCTCCTCACACCTCTGCCCTTCTCTCTGACAGCTTGTCCTGCCTTGAAATCTACCCCAGATGACTCTCTGTGCTACCCCCCCCCCCCCCCCTCCCCAACCCCAACCCCGCCAACTTCTCTCCTCTTACAACCCCTCTTTCTCCCCTCCAAGCACAGACCCCACACTCTTCCCTGTCCCTTGCTCTCTGGCTATGCTCACTCTGAAAGCATGCAAGCATACGCTCACCACCTCTCTCTTCCCTCCTCCCCCACCCCCTTTCCACTTGCCAATACCTCCTTCTCTTCTCTACAGACCCTCAAATGCCTCATACGTCGCTCTCTCCCGCTCCACACTTACAGACCCTCCAGTCTTCCCTTCTCTCTCTCTGTCTTGCTCCATCAGGCTCCCCTTGCTGTCTCCCCATGGGGGAGAAGGGGGCAGCTGTTTTGGCTCGCTGATGTCAGGCCCTTCCCCTTTCCTTTGGCTTCATTTCAGCCCCTCTCACTCTCTCCTTCCTCATGGGGGAATGATTAGATAGAGCTTCTTTCACACACGTCATCCCTCTAAACTCTGTAACTTTGCACATGAGAACATACTGTAGGCTTGATAGCGCTTATCCCACCTTCCCTCCTCTCAGCTTGGTTGTGAGGAGGTGAAGACATTTAACTATCTGTTTGCCTGGGCTTTTAGTAAACAACTGGAGCAAATGGACCCCAGGTTGAGACATTACTTTGTCAATCGGGATTCCTCCATTTTTAATTAATATCTCTGCATCTGTCTTGGATGTGAAAAAAAAAAGAGAAAAGCTGATGTAATCAACTCTACAGCTCTGATTGATAGGGCACATGACACCAACATTACTGTCCTCTCTTTATTCCCCCAGTTGCATACTGTTCTTTCTGCTGAAATGAAAACAATGATAGGCTCTGTGCTTAAATCTTAGATCTGCACTACCCTCGTTAAATTCCTTCTGACTGCAGCTCTCTCTCTCTGTAAGACACATACACATAACTGTATTTCCTCAAACTGGGTTCTCCAGACAAAATACTGCTTTAAGCTGCAGGGTTTTGGAGCTATGAGGGGAAAATCTCCAACAATAAGCTCTTTCTGAAACCATGTTTTTAGCCCTGAATTAGACTATACAAAGCACTCTTTGGTTTAAAAAGTGAGACAAATCTGCGGCCGTGAGCTAAATTAGGCGACAGACCATCAACATGCATTAGTACGTGAGGATTTTGAGGAACTTCAGAGATGCCTCTGTATCACAGCTCCAGTGGAGACATGAGGAGGGTAGATGAGAAATTATATAAATGAATACAGGATTATAGCTAATTTAGATAAACACGTCATATACAGGCCTGAAAGATACACACTCCCAGTCAGGTTGTGACTTGACAGAGGAAGGACCCTCCTGTGTGGACCAGCTGCTGATTCACATGTTAGCAGTGGAGGGGGTGGGGGGCTGGTGATGGCTGGGGTACATACACAATAAAACAATAAATATCATAAAACGGTCACATGAATTTATAGATTTAGTAAATAAACATTAATGAAAATATGTTTATCCTTTCACACAGGTGGTTATTAATAGTCAGCATCTTTCTGTCTCACAAACTTTATACCTCCTTTGTTGCCCTTCAAGTACAAATACAAAATGAATATGTCCTGTGAACAAACAAAGAACCAATTACTTTGCAGCAGGTAATGAAGCCTGTTTTGTAACCACTGAGCTCCAGCATGCAACCTCCTTTAGGAGTGTAATTATTACATGACACATCACATGCTTGTAAACCTGTAAAAATAAACATTTTTGATAAAACACTGAGACCAGCACACACACACACACACACACACACCTGCTGCCAGTCAGTGTTCCTACTGTCAGACTCCAGTCTGCTGATGTCTGCTGTGAAAAGTGGCCTTCTGTTCGTGGGTCTACAGAAGTCTTATCCCACAGCAAAGTGAGTACCCTCTGTGTGTGTGGGACATGGGGCCCAGCAGGATCCTGACCAGCTGCCACCAGGAGCCCGGACCTCAGCAGGGGGCTGAGGCTGAAGAAACACTGTGGACATTTTCTGCCTCACAGACCACACCAGGAGAACAGTTAGCAGAGAAAAATTCTTTGTTGTCGCCGTTGTTGAACATAAAAGTGATGCGTCTTAGGATGCAATTCGCCATCCTGCGACTGAGGGGGGTTTTCAGAGTTAATTTAAAATGCCACGCTGTCACAGAAGTGTGCAGGGCAACAAAGAGACACTACTGCTTCACAGTTTGGCCTGTCTCTAAACATTTGATCACAAAATCTGCTTTCAATTTGTACAAATTTTAAACCCTTGGCCTGAAGCCCCCCCCCACTCCCCCAAGTAATGACCACATATTATTTGAATGTACATAATGACCCCCAATTTATTGCAAATTGGAAAACAAGTTCACGTAATCTCGTGGAAACCCTCACACCCGACCACAAGCAACTCCAGACTTTCCCCCAAATATTTGTATTCCTCCACTTTAGAAGAGTGAATGATTTAGACAGCTGCAGAGAATCTTTTAAGACGGCTGGAAATGACACCATCGTGAGCCTTTAATGGATGTGATTATTTCATCAGAAGGTGTAGAAACAGAGAGACATCTGTACAATGATTGGGGATAATAGTAATGGCACTTGATTGATTCTCAGAGTGAGGATCGTGTAGCCGCTGCTTTTCTTTCTGTCTCGACATAGAATTCAGTCCAGCAATACCGCAGTCTATGAACTTACACAGTCCTCTCTTTTAATACTCTGTCAATCAGTTCAGTTAGAAACAAGTTCAATCAATGATTTGTTGAATGGTGCGGACATGATTGGAAAAAAACAGGTTTTAAATTAGTAGCCAAGTCTCAACATTCATGACCGTTAGTACTGGAAGACAGGATTTTCTTGACTAATTTTCAAGAATAAATTTGCTAAGAGATTGATTTTATAATAACAAATCATTTAGTAATGAATAAAAATGCTTTATGATGAATAGTTACGCATTTAATCTAAGAATTATGCAAGTCAATAAGTCAAAAACTGATGAAAATTAAAAAAAAAAAAAAGGTTCCACTTGGTGAGCTACATCTCGTCACAAGCTCCAACCTTCTCGAACACCTGTGATCCACAAATATACAAATTCGTTTTTTCCCCACTTTTTCCATTTATTTATTACAATTAATTCAATGTTATCCATCACTTTTCCATATGTCAGCTACTCCTTTTTTCCATTTAAAACAAGTCCAGTATGTGACTATTCTTTAGAACCTGAAAAGTCCTGAAGGTGGGACAGGGCAGGGAGGGAGGGAGGGAGGATGGGTGAGAGGGTGGGAGGTTTGAAAGTAGAGGACAGGTTTGTAGAAGGAAAGGAGGGAGGGAGTGATGTCCTCCCAGGAGCCTCTTCCACTGTGAGGAGATTTTTCATAAACTATGTGAGATTATTTTGTTCTGCATTTGTCGTTTTCTCCTCTTCTTGCACTTTCGGGCCTTGTCTTGTTACTTTCTTTCTATTCGACGTCCTCAGCGTCGTCTCCTTGATCTCCGTCCATTAGCAAAGCGGCGTACTTACTGGCTGAGCTGAACTTCTGAAAACCCAAACAACACAGAGCTTGGATCAGTATGGATCAGAACAGTAGCTTTGGATGCATCAATTCCAAGCTACCAGATACCAGATGTTGCTCCAATGCTGACTCAAACAGCTGAATCGGGTAAAGATGATAATAGGGACGAACTACTCAATTCAGTTCAAAGACGTCAACTTTCACTAGGAGCATGAAACAACATTAGGGACGGTAAAAAACGACAATGTCGAGGGGTGGGGGTGGGGGGCCTGTTAAATCAACTCAAGCCTTCAGGGAGACCCTTAAGTACAAAGCTTTAGTCAGATTCTGATGTCACCCACTTGGGGACTTACGGGGGTTGGGGATTCTTCGTATTTCTTTGGCTCTGGAGGTGGTCTGGAGTCTCGGTCTCTTCTGTTGTCCTTTCTACAATCAGAATGAACACTGAGGTTAAAATTTACTGGACGGGCCGAACGCTGGAAAGTCATCCGTTGCTGTGAGGCCTCAAACCCACATACAAACTGAAACTGAAGGAGCACAAATTATGCTCATTTTCATCTTCTGAAAATTAACACGTACATGCCGCTTAGCACCCAGTCCGCACCGTGCTCGCGCCTCATTTTCAGAAAAATAAATAAGATTCAGAAATGTCCCAAACTGTAGTTGTACTGTTGAGGTTCCCTGTGTATCGTGGGGATTGCAACTATTTGGAGTAAAAATGGGAAAGCATTAAATGTAGAGATCCTGGTGTCCTTGTATTTCTAATGTCCACAACACCAGGAACAATTCATGCATCATCAGTTCTATAACTGAGCATAGGCCATTCTTTACAGATGCCCAGTAAAGGTCCTCCTCCCTGTCTTTTCGAGTACTTCGGAGCTGCTAGCTTTGGATGGCTGACCTGTCTGCCTCCTTTCTTCGGTCTCTGTTGGGCCCCTCTCCTCGGCCCCGCCCTGCTCCAGGCCCTGCAGGCCCCCCTCGTGCCCGTGGGGGCCCCCGGTCCCGACGCACACCGTCAGCCTTGTTCTCATCTTAAAGGAGAAGCCAGACAGTTGAGTGAAGGGAGGTTGATGAATTTTATACAGTAGACCACACTCACAACACACTGCAGCATCAAAAGCCACTGGGTTGGATTCAAAAGGTGTTAGTCACTGATGTCGGGCCAAATGAGAGGTGCACAACTGCTTGAATGCAAGCTAAGTCTGTACAATGGAACCCATCTCTTTTAAATTTGATGTTGGCTTGCAACTAATGCCAAAGGTTTCCAAGTAAGGCCAGTTTTGATAAATAACATTTTACTTCAGTCTGAATCTGAGGTTTCTTTCTTTTTCATTAAGCCAGAATCTTGGTGGTGCACATTTTGCACCATATACGTCACTTTGTATGACGACAACAGACTAGTGTGAGACATATTTTTGTGCTCCCCTTGCAATGAATATACTCAGCAGAAAGATGAGACCATGACCTGCTCTTCTCAGACATGCCCTCTTTGCTGAATATGTTTATTATGATGCAGTTACCAAACAGTGTGAAAGGTAAGCATAACGGCTACTCTTACACCTTGCCGCCGCCTTTTAAGGACACAAGAGTTTAAAAGGCCTTCATGTTTCAGGATGATTGATCATAAAGGGAAATTTCCAAACGAGTGTGCAGATGCCCTTAGAAAGGAAACTCAAGCAGATGAAGCCACACTTAATTGAAGCTGTCAAACAAGTCCACAATTATCAAGGAAAAGAATCAAGGCCTCTGCCTAAATTGTGGACCTCCGTCCCAAATGCAATTTTTATATATGTCAGATGTTTAAAAAAAAAAAAAAAACCCAACCAGATACAACCTACACACAGCTGAGGAGAGAACTTTTTAGGTAGGCTAGAAATAGCAATGCCAGTTGCTCTGCAATTCAAAACGCTTTGAGTTAATTATCTCAAAAAACAGTAGATAAAGTGCCATGAAATACAGATTGTAGATCCCAGGAGATGAATCCTAATGACTTGGCTGTGCGCAAAACTTTGACCCTGTTGCCACTAAGCCAAGTAACTGGTTTGAAATTTCCACTCAACCTACACTTCAGTTCAACAGGATGCACCTAAAACTAATGACTGAACTCCCATCAGATGTGACTGAAAATTAATGCTGATGTTTAACATGCTCACATCACAATGTCACTGTGCTACACATTGTTTGCATGTAAACACCCGATAGCTGTGGACGTGCATGCTAGCATGGATAGCTTTTAGCTGAAAGCACAGATGAGCCAAAGACCAACCAAGGCTGATGAGAACTGAGGCTAGTCTGACAATGTAGAGGCAACTCTGAATGCAAGAGTCTGATGTCCTAAACTTTTTTTTTTTTTTAGCATTTTTGCTCAACATCTCTGCTAATATGGCAGACGACTTTGAGTCTTGTTCAAATTCAAAGTCTCCGTTATTGCGCATTTCTGCAGATGCATGCAAGTTTTTCAATAACATAAATGTCAGTTTCAGTTTCCTTTGCTTTGCTGAGTCACTTTATAGTTGAGTGTGTGCATGTGAGACACACTGTCTCGTGGAATGTTCTTTTTTTTTCTGTAGTATACAGGGGGGTTTGGTTAGGGCAAAATCCCCACTGTACCTAGCACTCATCAGTAGGCCTTACCCTTTCCAGATCCTCTTTCATCTGCAGAACTCGAGGAGCTGAAGAGAAAGTAAGAACAGTCAGGGGGAGGTATATAAAGCACTGATAACTTTAACTTTTCTGTGAGCCTGTGAGGGCTAATTCTGGGTTTGAATTAGCCCTCACATAATAAGCTTCTGAACATTCTCGAAAGGCTGTCTAACACATGCTCTCACCTGAGCTTGGGAGGAGTTGAACCACTTGGGGAGACAGGAGAGACCGGGGGTCGTCCATCAACCTCACCACCTGTGCTGACTGCACTTCTCTTGGCCCAGGCATTCTCCTTGGGAGGAGGTGCAGGCATCACCTTCAGAGGCTCCTTGGAGGAACTGGTAGAGGAGGGGCGTGAGGATGGCCCAGGGGAGGAAGAGTCACCATCTCTCCCACTGAAAACCTCATTCTCCCCGGACTTATCGCTATCTCGACACCGGGACCCTGGTAAAGAAAAGAGGAGTATAATGTTTAAGTAACTCCCAAACTGATTGAACAGAAACCAGATTCCTGAAGGCAAGCTATGTAAAAATGAAATGCAGAGGTGTCTCACCCCTTCCAGAAGTGCTTCCTTGCTGTGAAGATTCACTTCCTGTACGAGATCGCTCAGTATGAGATTCCTCATTGCGCCAGCTTGGGTCCCTGGAAACAATGAAAGGGTTTTTATATATATATATATATATTCTTCCTGAAATATATTTAAAAATAAATAGCATGAACCTCCCGCACAAGCTCAATATTGAAAACGAATCATTTAAAAACTGCAGCTTGCCTTTATAAATAACACAACGTACGCTGCCACCACCTCATCAAAATTACTTAATGACCATCCATGTCAGCCCCTGACCTGTCTCGCATCTTTCTGTCAGATCCCCGGCCTTTGTCCTCCTCCAGCTGCCTCTGCAGTCTCTCTTCCTCTTTCTTCAGCCTCTCCTCTACCTCCCTCTCCTTGGCTGCTGTGTCAACCGGCTTGGCCCCACCAAAGATGGACGAGGCCCTGCTGCTTGAACTTGGAGCCGCAGCGGGGGAAGTACCACCACCCCCACCGCCGCCGCCGCCGCCGCCACTACCTTCCTCCTCCTTGGGCACACTACGGGGCTTCAGGTTCAGCTTGGGTCTCTGCTGAGGAGCTACAGTGAGCACAGGAAAAGAATAATATTAATATGGGTTGGTGTGACTGTGACACAAGTGTGAAAACAGATCAATATAATTCATGACTTGAGTTTACATTTACATTATATTAATTGGATTTGTGGTAAATGTATAACACCAAAATTTCAGACAAATTCTCACGCAAACACCAACACTCAAATTACTTTATATTTGCGATGATAAGTAATGGTGACCAAACATAGTATTAACATATTCAACTCTCACCTCTGTCCTCACGCCTCTCATCCCGTCTGTCGTACCGGTCTTCACGGTCGCCATAACGATCCCTATCCCCATAGCGATCATTGCTACCCCGACTGTCATCATAATCACGGCGGAAGCCACTGCCAAAGGCCCGACGACCTCCACCACCACCACGAGAGTCATAACCTAGAAGGACGGCAGGGTGACAGGGCAGAAAAAGGGTAAGAAACAAAAATAGGACCCTGAAGAGGAAAATGTAGCCACAAGCTTATTTAAGACTGCCGCTAAACAGTCAGGGGGTCATATAAACCAATGATTAGATTAAGATGGGTGTATTAAAACCCCTCAAAATTTTAAAGTCCAGGAGCAATTAAAAAACAAAGTGATGGCGAACACAGGGCTTTAAAAAGCACAACTACTCACCTCCTCTGTCATAGTCTCTACGGTCCCTGTCGTCATAGCGATCCCTATAGCGGTCTCTTCCTCCGTCATAACGATCGCTGTCCCGCCGTGGCCCATCTCTGTAACGATCTGACTCGTAACGGTCTCGTGATCCTGCAAGAATTGTAAGAGTGGAATTCCTCTGTGATGAACTGCTGGTCGGACTGGCTTCTGACACCCGTGATACTAAATATAATTGTCCCTTCTATCCAGAACTGCCAATGGAATACACCTGGGATATGGTGTGAACGAAATATGGATGTTGAAGCGCAAACCAAAGCCATGTCTGACTCACTCTCTCCAAAGGCATCATCTCTCCTGGGAGGACCGTCATCATTGTCTGCACTTGGCCGAGCTCTCCAGTCACTGTCTGTTTTGTCAGGACCCATGTCTGCCATCCGTCCACCCCTGTCCCGGCCTCCCATGAGTCCACTGTCTCTCTCTGAGGTGCAACGAGGAAAAGAAGTTGTTAAGTTTGATTATAGAATATGAAGGATGAGGGCTGTACTTCCTTTTGCTCATTTATTCTAAAAGGCAAATAGGAGACTTGCACTGACAGGCTACGCCCAAAAAAATCAGAAATCAGAAATAAAAGTTAGCACTGTACCTTTATCATTAGACTGGTCTGCAATATCCACACGGATCCTTCGGTTTCCCAAGTTCTGTTGGCATGAACAGACGGAGAGGAGAAATAATGATTGTCATATATGTATTTTTATGAGAGAAGGAAACGGACTATGTCACCTCTAGTAAAACCAAAGATCTGACCTTATCTCTCTTACACAATAATCAGCAGCTAATAAATAAATCCTGGTCTATTCTAGCCTATTGTGCAATACAACAAAGGGGAACTTATACAATCATACATTAGTTTTCGTTCCAGGTGTAAAAATAAAAATGCAAAATTATGACACCCAATTCTTGCTGCATCTTCTCACCTCCTCGCTGAGACTGAGAGCCCTCAAGAGGGACTCAAGATCGTCAAATTCAGCATAGCCAAAGCCCTTCAGCCTCTCTGGGTTACTGGGCTCACGAGGCAGACGTACTGCACTGATCTGGAGAGGAACGGAGGGAAAAAAATAACATATGAAACAGAAAATGCACTCATCTGGGCTCAGTACTGTATAAGATCAGGAAATACAAAGAGCAGTATTCAAACGAAAAATATTGAAGAAATGGGTTGACTTTGGGATGCAGGACATTTCAGATGAAAATGTCAGTGTTCAATTTCTGTCCTAACCCTAAATAAGAAATGTCCAGGTCAGGACTGTGACAGGCACTGTTACCAGTAACTTTATTACACAAATTGCCTCAGTATCTCAAAACTTCTTTGTTGCTTGCATGGTTGTAACCATTTTAAGCAAGTCTTACTCACCTATACCCGGTGAGCCACAGACAGGCATTAGCAGGCTACATGGGAGTAGTTAAATTATATTTTAACCAAAAATCTAATGGCCTGCTCAAGGAGGACTGGGACTCGAATTTTCTCCAACATTCCTGACTACACGGGAAAAATTACAAAACTATAGTATGAAGTATTCCTTTAAAGAATCCATGTCCCCGCAAGACTGACTAGATTGACAAAACATTCATATATATTCAGAGTTTACAGGTCCTGTAAAGAGCAATGGAAACTGCAACTGAAACTGTCACTTGAGTTTCACTGGCTGTGCTACTTTGCAAAACCTAGAGCTGCAGTAATCACCAAGGGCTGTGCATTATATGCCCCACATTGCACGCTCTTGGTACACCTACTGCCAAGCCACGGAAGAAGTCTTTGATGGAGTCTTCAGTGACTTCATAGGGTAGGTTGCCCAGGAAGGCCGTGTACGGCGGGCTACGGGGCAGTCGGGACCGGTCTATATTGGGTTCACGGGCTGAGCGAGGAGCAGTGGGCAGGATGGAGCGGTCGATGGGTGGTGCCCGGTACATATCCTCCTCCGTGTGCCATGAAGTTGAAACTGGAGAGATGAGCAGAGTTAAGATTTAAAACAAATACCAACATCAAACAAGGCGCAACTAGTGATTATTTTCATTATCGATTCATTGGTTGTTGACCACTGTTTTCTCAATTAATCATTTTATCTATAAAATGTTTGACAAAACCATAAAAATCTGCCTTGAAAGTGACTAAAATGACAACAAATGTCAAACTTTTGTTAAACACTGTCACTAGTGTGACATAAAGTTATGCTGAACTGAAACCCTTTTTTTTATCTCACATGGTCTTGTACTTCAGCTGTCATTGAGGTGTTGTGAGAAAAGTGTATTTTGATGCATATTGTGTTATTGTTCTATGAGACAGGTAATAATCAGTATTTGGTCTGATAAGAGCTGGTTCACACGCTGGAATAAAATAAAAGTTTGAATAAAATGTTAACTATCTGAAATGAAACTGCCCTGAAATGTAAAATGTAAAAAAGAACTATCACAATTGCAAAGTTAAGCATCACACACTTAAACATATAATGGAAAGTAATATGAGTTGTGCAAGCCACAAAGGGGAATAGGCAGGAGAAAAAACACAAAAAAACATTGTTGGATGTAAGAAAGATACATTAGAAACTCCATCCAGACAGCAAGAGTGCATATCTGGTAATCACTGAATATATCTGACAAACCCTATTCTGTCGTTGATAATACGATTTGACGATTAATTCAACACCCAAGGCCCCAGTCCACAATATCCAACTGCTGTTTAATATTCAAAACAGCCACCCCAAATCTGCACAAACATGTAAACTGGATAGACTCGAGTTTTACAAAACAAAAAGAGGCGCAGCCGGCAGAGCACAGAAAGCATCAGCATCATCACTTCCTGAATTTAACAATTCATGCATCATGCCTAAACGCGGCAACCTCAAGCTACACGCACTCGAAGGCCGTACCGGACATGAAGAAAGAGTCTGCATCACGGTCAAATCTGCAGAGACTGTTGTCAATAGTGATGTACAGCCATCTCTCTCCTGACACTTTTTATGTTTATATTTATATTTTTATATATTTTTTTTCAAGTTGTATTGTTCTGTTTTTATGTCTGTTTTATTAACACCAACGGAGGGGCTTAAACAATTCCGTTGTTTGCTTTGCCTAGAATGACAATAAAGCTATTCTATTCTATTCTATGTTCTCACTGTTCTATGCCGTAGGAAGACCAGACAAACCAAAAACTGATTTTTCATTCAGTCAAGTGGTAGTCTACTTGTTGTCTTGATGTTGACAGAACTACCAGTTGGACTTCCTTCTTTAAAATTTTTTTATTTCTCTCCAGTCCAGTGAGACACAGCCTAAGAAACTGAGAGAGGACTTTACTACAGTTACATGAAAAAATGCAAGACAGATGCTAGGTATGCAAGATAAAGACTGTGTGTGTATTTAAGTGCACCCTCACCATCTCCATCCAGGTCGTCAGTCTCGTCGGCCCAGCTAGTGGACTTGGTCGGGTAGCTGGGGGCTACGCCACTGCCTCCACTGTCCTCTGCCAAGAAGTCAGTCAGAGTGAGGGTCTTCCCCTTCTTATTCTTCTTCTTGCCTAGAGGGAAAATGGTACATACATAATGGTACAGTACATAGTCAGCCATGGAAGAAACATGCTAGGTCATAGGTTAATTGCCCATGTGGAAGTCTGCTGCCCATGTCCCCTTTATGAGATTATTATCATTTTTTAAAAACATGACACATTTAAAACACACACACACAGTGCGTAGAAATAGTTACATATACTACCAAAGGCAAGCAAAAAAAGATATATAAAATTGCAGTGTCAAAAGCTCTATAGCTGCACTGGCTCACATTAGATGTAATTTTGAACAAATCAAAGTGAAATATTATAAAACATAGTCATTAAAGCAGTGAAATGTTGCACCACTGAAAGACTCATTCTTTAAAACACCAAGACATCAGTCTGGGTTTTCAAAAGACTTCTGTGTTCATGTGTGTGTGTCTCCACTCATGAGGACAGCTGCATCTCTGCACAGACAAACACCATTTGTAGGGTCGAGTAGCGAGATGTTGTCCAGTAATACCAGATAAGGAGAGTGCAATACGTGAGTGATAACAAACATACTGACTTATATATTGGAAAGTAAACACTCAGGGAGTGGTCTGCCCGTCCAACTGTCACTGTGCATGAGGTCAGAAAAGGCTTGTCTCTATTTGTTCAGCTCATCACGCTTCATGGTTTAAGGCATGTACCTTGGAGTCTAAAAGTCAATTAATCCTGTATCCACGGCAGAACATTCCTTTTAGAGTCTGTTTGAATGGCAAACAGTTGTCAGTTGCCTATGGGGGCTTCACACACAGCTCGTAGGGCTGGTCTGGTTTGTTTTGGTCTGAGGCAGAAAAAAAAAGGGGAGCGACAAAGCTGGCTGTGAGTTTTATTGTGAAAATCCCAGCTGTCAGGACATTCTTTACACACATCGTTTCAAAACCTCCACACATACAGAGCAACACGGACGGTATACAAATCTCTCCAAGTACACAATGCTAAGTCATTGTTTTCAATAAACAGGCGTAACTAACTGACCTCAACTGCTTGTCCTGTTTAACACAAACACATAACAGTGTTAAGGGGCTTTTTCAGCGCTCCCCACTGATGTAACATTAGCACGCTGGGAGCTGCGTAACGTTAGCTTTTGGCAATACTGACTTCTGCTAAAGCTACGTTAGCATAACAGCTGGTCGGCCAACGGTGCACTGTTAGGCTAACCATTCAGGTTGTTTACTTGCTATCTACGTAGGTCGCTTTTGTCTTTATGCGGGCTTAGTCAGCAAAGGACTGCTGACGGGGGAAGTATCCCTGCTTAGCTGGCTAGGTTTTAGGGCCTAGTGCACGTCGCAGAGCCAGGACCTAAGTGCGCCATCATCGGAGCGAGACTTGGCCGGCCGGACGGGACGGCTCAAACTTGTGAAGCTGTCAGGGAAGTGTTTAGGATGCGACCCAACAGGCCCAGCTGCCCTATTTCATCAAACACCGACACCAGGGAGCCAGGCTGCACACGTGGGGAGGCTCCCCGGGCAGCCCGGACTTCTCGGCCCAACCCCTCCTCCACGAAACGCGCTTGCGCCCGGTGCTTATCCGCTCTGAGCGCCACGGCGAGCACAATGTGCCAGCTCTGCACGCAGTCAGAAACATTTCATTACATGTCACACACTGTCCAGTCCACACAATACCGCACGAACTCAAAATCGGACACTGTAAACACCGCAGTAACGTTTTTTTGCGAGAAGAGACCGCATGGAATCCGCAGGTTAAAATGTTCAGCTTGTGCTAGTCGTTTCGTTCATTCGCCTTCCTTCAGCAGCCACGTATTTATCGGGCCAAAACAACCGACAAACCTACTTATACACGCGGGACAACGACGCGGATCAATACGACGAGGCATTAACAATCCCTAACCTTCATGTGTTTGATTGTATCGACGTATAAACCTCTAAAATCCCCCCCAACCGAACCGGACCGTTCACCCACATAAACCTCACCTGACGCCGCCATGTTGGAGAGCGAGTTCCTAGTAGTTCCCGGATGAAGTCGTCAGAGGTTTATCATCGGGAGCGCGCATCGCCGTTCACGAGCCTGCCTGTCTCCTCCCTTGTTTGCTTATTGACCCACATCTCCTGAAAATGCAGTGACTGATGGATCCTTTGCATTCAGTTTGCACTAAGACTTAAAAACCCATGCCACTGTATTTGTTTGACATTCTTGGTTAACCCCAGAAAATAACTGGTGAAATTGTAAACACTAATAAATTGCACTTTAAAGTACCAGAACCTAAGTCGTAGTGTTTTATTTTTTGGTGGTACAGAAATAAATGTTTATTTCTAACATTTTTATAGCAGCATCTTTCATAGTTCAGAAGTGAGTATTGAAGGAGAGAAATCTACTCAATAATTTTAGACAACAAAAATCTGATTTTTTTTTCTACAGGGATGAACAAACATAATAGTTTGATCATTTATGCAAACACTCACAAAAAAAGAAGAAGACATTGTTTCACTTCCTCTGGGTTTGAAAGGAGACATAAGCTTTGGACAATAGTATTTCTGTATATCCATAATTATCTGAATATAAAAGTGCCTCCCTGTTAAAAAAAACAAAACAAAAAAACAAATGTAAATGTAAAATGAATGTAAAAATGGCACATGACTTAGACACCAGTTTAGGTGAGCATTAAAAAAAATAAGCAATTTCACTCTTACATTAGTATTTTTAACTCAACTGTTATATTTCGCTGCATTTTAATTGGAAATTGTTGCAGTATGAAAACGAATGTCGCATGATGAGTTTATGATTATGCAAAGGAAATGCAAAGAGCCAGTCAGCAGCTGGTGAGTCTGTGGCCGCTGGAGGGCACAGCTCCGTGTTCAGCGCAGAGAGGATCCTCTCTGTCTGTATACATGCCCTAAATGTTTACATTCACTGATCTAGGGTCAGGATGTGCGAGGAGAAACTCAAAGGATGGTGTTATACTGCGGCGATGGTGACGATTAGCATTATCTCGGCGTAGTAGTTCGTATCTACCGCAATTAATCTCTTAATTTAATTTAATCAAAAGATTAAATGCACCACCTGGCAACCGCACGACCAGAGAGGCTGAGTGGACTGGTTATGTTTTGCAGTGACAATGCGTGCCTGACTGGAATTTAGTGGTGACTTTCGGTGAGGTTCTCACCTGGGAACATTGGCACTGAAATGCCAGAACATATATGCCTGGTAGTCTCAAGATGTTCTTTAAATTAATATATATTATCACCATATAACATTTACTCAGAGTACATTTTGACTGACTTATTTTGTACTTTTATCTGCGTTCCAGTTTTATACAAGTACTTTTGTACTTTAACTTCTACTTGAGTAAAATGTCTTTTAAGTGACAGTACTTTTACTTGCCTACAATTTGCCAGTTGTCCTCCCACCCCTGCAGACAATAGACGAATATATACTTTTTAAATGAATTCCTTTGTTTGTCATAATGTTGAATGGGTAACAATTATTTTTTACAAAATCATGTCATTTGTTGTAATGCCCTGTGATACTTTCCTGTTTGTGTGTTTTCTGTTTTTAATGTTTAAAAACTGAGAAAAAAAAGAAGACAGATTAGTAAAATAATATCAGTGGTAGTGAAGTCAACAAAAAAAGAGAGAGTGTTATAAATATATTCATATTATAAACCAGTAGATGAAAACTGTAAACAAGAAGAGGCGACTGAATCAAAACCAAAGCTGCTCCATGAAATTGTGCATGGAGGACTAAAACGAACACTTATAGTAAAATTGTTTTTCATAAGTAAGCCAGCTGTAAAATCATGTAATTTGTCTTTTTTTTTTTTTTTTGCTGTCAACAGAAATGAATGAATCATCTGTTTATCTGAATCGTGTAATTCTTTGTTTTTCAATCAAAGACGACAATGATAATGCAATAAATATGTCAACAACTTATCACAAAACATAACACAAGAGTCATAACTGTGGGTCAACAAGCGGTTTTTATTCATTTTTATTGTGCTGCCAGGTCAGGCAGTGGTTGCTTTTGAAACAGCCCTGCCTGTTTTGCTGTGGTGTGGAAGAATGCCTTTATTCAGAATTGCATTTGATACATGGTCTTGGTTCAAAAAAGGCTTCAGTTGTTTGGACCAGCAGGACATTTTTTCCATAATTGATAGTTGTGGGTTGCTTTGCTTTAATTGCTGGGATGGTCCCAGATCCTTTGTTCCAGATTAGCTTGTGGCAAGCTCATCTAGTGCATCCTGGAGCCTGTACGAAACACAGATGAAACATTTTGACTTTCAAAATATTCATGTTCAATTGATCTTGTGACCACTGACAGCTGGGGGGGGGACTGCCCCACTTTTATGTTGTAGTTATGCTTGACCATGCAAACTATGATAACAAGTGACTTTAGTATTCACCTCCACCACCATCATCACCTTGCCTCAATCTGTTTTTCTCTTCCACCTCTTCATAACTCTTACTTGAAGTCTCCACCATCCAGCAGGCACTTGTAGGTGTCAATCTCTGCCTCCAGTTTCATCTTCATGTTGAGGAGTGCCTCGTACTCGTGGGTCTGTTGCTGGATGTTTGCACGCAGGTTGGTCAGCTCCTCCTCCAAGCGAATGATAATGGCATTATACTTCTCCATTTCTATGTTGTTTCGTTGCTCTACGCTGCGCAGTGTGTCCTCTAAGGAGGCTTTCTGATAAAGGATTGAAAAGAAGGAATGAGAAGGGTTTTTTTTCCTAAGCATGCATGTCTAATTTGGGATAACATGGGAAAGTTGCAACCTTTGTCAAAAAATGATTTGGAAAATATTTGCTGCTTTACAAAGAGATGTACTAAAAATTCTGAGCGGGGGTTATGCAATGGTCAGGGTAACAGAAACAACAGCAAGTATTAGAATCTATTAAGATTTGATTATTTCATGCTTGTGAACAAACTGAAAATGAATGAAGACAGAATTTACAACACATAGTTGTGAAATGCATCCTTACTAAGCTCTGTTGTGATGCAAGTTCAATTTCCAGGGTCTGTATCTGTCTGGATTGGTCACTCTTCTCCATTTGGGCCCCCTGGAGAGCTTCTGTGTTCTGTGATACCTGCACCTGTACATCTGCAATCTGACAAAGATGTGAGGGGAAAGGTGTCAGCCAAAAATCATGATAATTTACAAGTGTTTTTCTTCACAATTACTGCATTACCTGATTTTCATGCCATCGTTTGAGGTCCTCTGCATTCTTCACAGCAATCTTCTCATAGTTGGACCTCATGTCCTCCATGATCTGTGCAAGGTCCTGACCTTTGGGAGCGTCTACGTCCACTTGCACGCCTGACAAGGAGATCTGACTCCTCAGCTCCATCACTTCCTACAAGACAGACAGAGGAGGACAGAAAGAGAGAAATTTAAAAAATGTTTAAAGACTTCTGAGTGGACTCACTGCTCTATGACATAACAGTAAAGTGTGAAGATGTAGTGTCAACTCACGTTCTCATGGTTTTTCTTTAGGAAGGCGAGCTCCTCCCTCACAGCTTCAATCTCACTCTCGATGTTCATCCTGGTCATGTTGGTGTCATCGATGACTTTCTTCAGGCCAGCAATGTCAGCCTCCACAGACTGGCGGATTGCCATCTCATTGTCGAATCTGTAGGAGTGCACAGACAAACAAACCCTATTAAAGACACCCATTATACATGTAAGTCCCGTATTGAGACAATCTATTTTACACTAACAGATCCCTGTGAGTGAGACCTATTTGCTATGAGAAGGAACGCACCACACCAAACATGAAGAACAACAAAGGCTCTGGTAGTAAACAATGCTAAGAGATTAGCCACTGTAGCATTAAAACCAGTAAGACAAAGCCATTAAATTGAAAAAGAGGTTGTATATCTCATAAGAGAGGGGCTGTTGCTGAGGGAAATGATCCATATAAAAATAAATGGTCTTAACCAATATTTAATGGCATTGGTCTTAACCAATGCCAAACAATTAATTTATGTCGAATATCACTTAATTTATTTTGCATTGTTTAATCATAGCTCGTAAATCCATACACAGTAATCAGTAACAGTGAAAGCTGTGGTGATAGTCTGATTAACCACTGCAAAGAGTCTTGATCTTTTGCCATAAACAGGTGTGAGTTAGATACTGATAACCAAACACCCCAAATGGGAGGTAACCTTGCATCACAGAGACAATACGAACATCGCTCAGAATCCATAAAGCCAAACCTGTAGCCCAAAACATTTCAAATGGATGGTAATACCATACCATGAAGCCAGTGCTTACAGTACAGTCCCGAATTGGCTGAATGTGTGAGAAAAGCAGAGAGGATGTGTGATTTTATCATTGAAGAGACATTAGACTGTAGACTTTGTATGCATAGTCTTGTTTTTCTTTTGTTCACGACCAGCTCATATTCACACTGTGCTGTGTAGTATAATGTTACAAAATGGCAGAGCTGAGGTTCCAAAGAAATCCTGCTACTGCAGAAGTCTTACACTATCAGACATTATAGATATTAGACCACATGAACTGTACGATCTGTATGGACTTCTGTTTACATAGTCTGTAACTTCTGACACCAAAGCATGACTGTGTTCAGGATGTGAAGAGTAAGCTTAGATGTGCCTCATGCATATCAGCGGCACATATAAAGCAACACAAATTACACTGAGATTAAACATTAAACAACCTACTTTACTTTGAAGTCATCAGCAGCAAGACGGGCATTGTCGATCTGGAGCACGAAACGCGCGTTCTCCGCTATCTTATCGAAGATCTGAAAAGAATAAAATTGTGAGAAAATGACATGTATCAGTTGACAATCTTTGGCAAGTGTGCGTTAAATTAAATTGTTTGTGTTCTTTTATCCTAATTTTATTGGTTAGTAACATCTCCACTGGGAAACCAGAAGCCTCTTCATTCAATGCATAACTCCGCGGTCTGCTCAAATCATCATGGCTTATGTGACAGCAATGTTTCACACAGCAACAAAATTCAGCATATGATTTGAATCAGTGTTATGTAACAATAGCAACTCCAGATTCAGATTGCACATCAGAGCCACAACATGGTTGAATCCATAGTAACATTCAGTCGAAAAAGAGGAACCACAAACCGAAGAACAGGAAGAGAGGATGTTCCTGTGCCAAAACAGAATCTGGTTTGTTTTAGCATTGTTGAAAGAATGAGTTTCCTGTCTGCATAAGTCATACAGAGAGTTTTTCTTCTCTCCAGTTTTTCGCCCAGCTGCTCTGTCTCTGTTTGTCTGTCCTTCTCTTTGTATATATCACTGTATGTGTTTGGCCATTGCAAAATTCTTTGTGTATGAGTGGATTTGTGAGTGTATAAGGGAAATGCGTGTCCCCTTTCTGTGCTGAGAAAAATAAAGTGCTACCATCAATGTGTCATTATAGGACATTGAAGAAGTGGAGTCTGGGGAGGAATGTGGCATTTGACTCTGCTGACTGGAGCTGATTGTTATACAACCAGTGCACTCACGCATTTATGTGTGTGTGCACTACACACACACACACACACACACACACACACACAGGCACGCATTCCCTCCTGCTGGCAGTCCAAGATCCTTTGTGTGTGTGTGTGTGTCATTACCACACATCTGTTTCACATTGAGGGCCTCCTACACCAGAACGTGCCTGTAGAATCACCACAGTAGGACCATTTGGACATGCTTTTGTCTGGTGAAGACTCTTGAGTCAGAACTTTTCAGTCCGCCTCTCATGATGATACCCACGTGGTTGTGATTCATCCAAGGAAGTTCTGGGCAGTTTGTGGCATGAACAAGTTTTTTTGCGGGAGGGGTGGGGGGTTAGAGCTTAGCAACCACACCCTTCATTCTCTTGCAAGAAATTTGATAACCGACAAAAGAAATGCTGCCAGTCTCAACGTAAACATTCTCAATCTTAGCTCTTAAACTCAGATGTTAGATATATAATACATACACTGATAAGATTTACTGTCACAGGTAGTTCTACATTTGAAACATTGTCTGTGATGATTAGTGCTATCACATGCTCTCACTGATTTTCATATTAGAGCCTCCACCAAGCCAATCTAAAGCTTTTAAACATTCAGATTCTCATCTTTCTAATTGTCTGGCTCACCTGGCTGTATCAAAGGCTTCAACCAACAACCTCAACATCACATTTTTAGATAACAATTCATACTATTTTCCACTAGTTCATTTAATAATGATCATCATTTAATTCCATGCTTACCTGTTTGCGTAGGTCTTCAATGATGGGCTCATACTTGCTGTAGTCTCTCACGTCGGGCCCACCCTTCTCCAGGGCGTCCCTGATCTTCATCTCCAGCTCCTTGTTGGCCTGTTCCAGGTTCCTCACTGTCTCCAGGTAGTTGGCCAGGCGATCGTTGAGGTTTTGCATGGCTCCCTTCTCGTTGCCCAGGATCCCAGTACCGGCACCACCACTAGTTGCCATGGATGAGCCAGCACCACCAAAACCTGCACCCATACCTCCACCCATTCCACTGCTCAGCTTGAAGGCAGATGAAGAAGAGGTGATTGGTGCACCAGAGCGCAGGGAAGATGCGGAGACAGAGGAGATGCGAGTGCCTTGTCCACCAGCACCACCATGAATGCTTGCAGCCCGGTACTGGGGTGTGGAGCGGGTCATGGAGATGTGGGTAGATGGAATCCGCTGCATGTTGGATCTTCTGAGGCTCATTTTGGAGAAATTTAGGCACGTCAGAGAATGAAGTGAAAAATGGGATGTGGAAGCTCGCTGCTGGCCGGCTTAGAAAGTGACTCTGGCAGCAGGAAGAGGGGAACTTATACTCCTCCTTCTCCCTCAATCACAGCTGGTCTCTCAGACCCTGCCCACTTCAACATCGCCCCAGTCTTCCTCTCCTGCTCCCCCTCCCTGCTCTCTAATGCTCTAATTCACCCACGTTCCTTTTTTTCTTAACATATACTGTGTTTTTTGTTGCCAAGGAAATGCATGAGGCATTTTTCTGTTGAGACGCACACACACTGAGCAACGAGAGCAAATCAGTTTAACTGACTGAACTATAGAGATCAGATAAACCGCAATTCACAGCAAATGAAAGAAAGCAGTTGCAGACATGTTGTCCAGGAGAAATTTGATTACACGCTTCAACAAAGAGGAAGAACTGGAATACGTTAAAAACAAAAAGTTAAAGGATAGAAAATTCTTTGCAAAACAAGGTTTACTTTGCAAGCATGCAACAAAATTCCATTGGTTTGCCCATAAAAGGCATAATGTCTACCATTCACTGCATAGTTTCTAAGTTTGTGGTCAGCCAGGCTCCAAAATAAATAGATTTTTCCAACCTTCCTATCTAGACCAAACTGAAAGAGAGATACAGCAGCTAAAGTACAGATTCTTTTAGTTGTAGGTAAAACATAGTGGGAGGAGAGCCATATGTTTTGTTTTGGGGTTTTTTTCCACTGGTTTATGCTTTTTAAGTGAAAAATTATTTAGGAAGAACTATATTCAACATGAGACTAAATTGTTTATCAGAGTAACTGCAATCAAATTTCAACACAGTCAATAGGGTGGACAGTATTAACAATGAAACCTGCCAGATTTAAAAGGAAAAGACACCCAAGCTTTAAATATACCCGGAGGGTAGCTTGATAGCTGATACCTAGCTTGGAATACAATTGAAAGGAAAGAAAAACTGCCCTCATTCACCCATCATACTATGCTCTGTTGACGATTTTGAACAATTATCTTTGAAGCGTTATCTGTGGCACCGGTCATGAGAGCTACATTCGATATCTCAGTATGGAAAGTTCTTCTTTTTTCATGAATCCTTTGTGAACAACAGGGGGAAAAAACACCACCAGCATAATCAGGTTTAATTATTCTTGTTTCTCCCAAAAACATGTTTTCTGTGTGTGAAGTGACCAAATGTGGGAGGATACACACGGCAAATGAGACAAATGAGAAAGAAACTCCATCATTTTCCTCAGTACCAGTGTGCAGTGTTCTGGCATGACCCTGGAAAGGTTTAACTGAGGCTGCAGTTGTGGTCAGAGAGGATTTTCACACAGGGCGAAGTAGAACTGGATAAAAACCAAATGAACCATCCCCTGGGGGAAAATGTCAAAGGCTCCAACACCCTTCTGAGCTCCCATACAACCTAGTTCTTTTCTTTCCTGATCTTACCTCACCTTCATGGCTGATCAAGTTTCACTGTTTCTCACACTCCACACTATTTACCCATCTCTTCCAACAATCCTCAATAAGAAGGAAAAAGAGCATACAGATGGGAGCAGAAAGCAAAGAAAAAGCAAAGGAAACACCGATGAGTCTGGCCTGTGACGAGGACAGGCAGTTATAAAGAGGAACGGTGAATTGAATTAGCATGAGTCATATCTCATGACAGTGTTTCCACTGTCTTGTTTGTTTGAGTGTGTGTTGGCAACATGTTGCTTGACAGGACCCCAAAAAATAAGAAATTTACAAATAGAAACAGGGACTAATTTATGGCACGGATATTCAGTTATAAATTAGGATGTTTTAATATT
The DNA here is from genome assembly GCF_017976425.1 of Toxotes jaculatrix. NCBI lineage: Eukaryota > Metazoa > Chordata > Actinopteri > Toxotidae > Toxotes > Toxotes jaculatrix. Next base: position 11,359,429 of record NC_054396.1, on the reverse strand, counting down.
TCATTATTCCTGCTTACATATGGAGATTTTGTGAATGATAACTCAAAACAATAATCTTGATCTGAATTGCACGCCTCTGCCCCAGATAAGACAGGGGGGAAAAAAAGACACGAGGAAAAGAAGAGAGGCTGGAGTCTGTGAGTCATAGTAACACACAGCAGGAACCTGGAAACTACTACAGGAGTTTATGTGCTTCACAAATCTTGGACAGCTGTCAGATTATAACTGCTTTCAGCTTGCCATGTCCTTGAATGAACTTCATCCCCCCTCATTCTTTTTGGTTTCCTATTGTACAGCGTCAGTGCAGAATGAGTGCTCTCACACACACTTATATACAAAGCCAAAAACATCTATTTGCATGGATACATATTTGTACTTATGCATAGGAGTGTGTGAAGCCTGACAGATACAGGAAGGAATGTGGATGTGCATGTGATGCTCTCATACATACTAACTCCCTTCCTGTCTTGATCAATCCCTCACTGGCTCACCCAGGATCTTTGAAAGTCACATGAAGAGACAATTCGTTCATCTTTTATGTGAATCTGTATTCCAGTTTTCTGGACAGGACAGTTGGCAAAGAGTAAAGGGCCACACATCAGAGGCTAGCGAAATGTATCGACTAAAAGACGTTTTCTCTGTGGGATGTCATGTTCATTTCACAGCAAGACATAAAAGGAGCAGTGAGTCAAAACTGGTACATTGGAGAGTCGCCTGTGCTCTCATTTCTCATGTGGAGACAAATGATTAATTTCATTTAAGGAAGTGAAACGGTTTCTCAAAAGAAAACCGTCAGTACACAACAGACGTTTAAATATCTGCATATAGTAAATATCAAATTTCTCTCCTTTTTTGTCACATGAACAAATATCTAAGAAAAAGCCAAATAACTCATGACACATCACACTTTTGTTACGTAAAAAAAAAAAAAACTAGGAACAGGAGCACTAAGCATATAAGCAATTTAGACCTTAAATATCTGTGGCAAATTTCATGTAAATCCATCCTGTCAAGATATTTCACTCTGAATGAAAACTGTTAACCTCAAGGTGGCACTAGAGGAGAAATCAGGAGGACCATGAATGTCAGGATCAAATTTCATGACAATTCATCCAACAGCTTTTGAGATATTTCAGTCTGGACCAAAGTGGTGGATCAAGATTGTCATCCCTTGATTCGTGCTGCTCTTGTGGCTCAAAAATCCTCTATGGCTCAAATTTCTTGAGGCACATTTGCTGATGGCCAGTGAGAGACCGTGAGTTTACCGTGTAACCAGATCATGCCACTCCTCTTGTGCAGTTTTCTGGGCTGAAAACATCCACTTCCACCTCCCTGTCACTAGAGGGCATGAGACTCAAAGCAAACAAACCTTCTATGCCATGAGAAGCCTGTGGCACTCTGCTTACAACTGAATGTTTCGCAGCTACGCTTTTGCCTCTTTACTTATATACATCTGCAGCAAGTTTGTTTAACCCTACGCTCCGTGCCCTGGTGTATATTTCATTCATGTCTGTTGTGGAGGTTCTCTGTTTGAACAGGCATCACTGGACAGGAAGTGATCTTTTATAACTGATGTTTCTGACAGCTTTGAGGGCTTGGTTAGACCCCCATTAGCACTACAAAGACCAACGCTGACACCAACCACTTCTTAAAATATATGCCCACAGACAGGTTTTTATAGCTTCCCTTTTTCTGCATCTCCCTGTTCTATAATTATTATTACTTGTTCTTAGTTTTTAACTTATGACTTAAGTTTAATTTTGCGTTGTTTATATTGTTCATGAAGCAATGCAGGCATCAGCTTAAGTATAACCATATTATAACTATGAAGATGCATGTATGAGTAATGACATCAATTTTACTGTAGCCTTCAGTGGACTTTTATTTTTTTAAATCTTTCTTCGCTCTACTTTAAATTGCTGCGCACCATCCTGTATCCCACCCTGTCCTCACTGCACATCTCAGTTAATCTGTCAGCGGTTGTGAAATAGGTTTGTTTCTTATCTTTGCTAATTGTCTTTTCATATCCCCCACTGGCTCATCCTCTCTCCACCCCTTCTCTCTAACTTGTAGCATGTAGGTGTTTCTCTCAGCACATTCCTGACTTGATGTGTCATATAGCAGCTTCATACAAACCAAAACATCACTGGCCTCTTAAGAGACTTAAGGTCAGGGGGTTAGCTTCTTAAATTACCCTCTTATTCTCCTCATGCGCAAAGAATGAGGAATTATCTCATCTGGATAACTGAGTAAAGCAACCTTAATTATGTTTAAGCCATCAAATGTGAAATGAATGCAACCCTGTTTATCAGTTGATGTATTTGTCGGCGGAGGCTGAGTTAATGAAACAACAAAAACTGGCTGACTTGTACTTATATGGTTGCCTCCAAGTTTAGCACAGCAGCCCCATTGTGAAGAGTCACGTCACTGTTTGAGGCAAGCCAAGCAAAGCATGCATTTTTTTTTCATTGGTGCACAACGTGAAACTCCTTTTCAGGTTTTTAAGATGTACTTTCCACGACACACACACACACACACACACACACAACCCCCTGCCCAACACACACACACAGCGGAGTACCTTGGGATTTGGCTCTTTTCATTTAAATAGGTGAAGTTTTTTTTTTTTTTTTCATAACCATGTAAAACCTGGAAAACAAAAGAATAGGGGTGTGGTGAATATGTTGGTTGAGGGAGCCAGGGGGTGGTGGGAGGTGGGGATTCTGGTACAAATTAGGCAGCAGTCATCAAACTGCTGAGAAAAGATCATGAGTCATAAATCTGCCAAACGACAAATGAATCATGATTTCCACATTATGATTGTTGAAGTACATGTTTGAAATAAAACTGTCATGAACTGATAAGGCCTTAACCAAAAATGTTTTTTTGATCCAGTGTTTTTTAAACCTATCTATCTATCTATCTGTGTATCATGTGCAGTATCAGTATTTTTCTATTGTGTTTTCATGGGTATTCTTCAGTACTTTTATGGGTGGGGTGAGCTGTGGTGGGGCTGAGGTTGGGTTTAGAGTAGAATAAAAAGACAAACTCTGTTTGCTCTTCACTGATATGGAAGGAATGTTCATCAATAATTCCTGTGTTTGTGTGTGTGTGTGTGTGTGTGTGTGTGTGTGTGTGTGTGTGTGTGTGTGTGTGTGTGTGTGTGTCGGTGGGTGGGTGGGTGTGTGTGTGTGTGTGGGTGGGTGGATTGCATGGTCCAGTGATCATAGCTCATAATGGCAACATCCAGCAAACTGCACCTTATAATTATGCAACTTGCTTACTTTAAATGCAGGCTTTTACTTTGAAGGTTTAAACAATCCAACCTGTAAATGTCTCATGAACCTTTTCTCCTTTTTTTCCACAACTTTTGTTTGTATTTGTTTGACATGACGATTTATTTGTTTGACATGCTGATTTGTTGCAAGAAATGGAACACAGTAGCAGAACATAGTGGAACATACTCAGTGGGTAAAACTGCATCTCCCACAGTTGTGAGACATACAGTCGCAGCCCACAGACACGTAAAGTCCATCACACTGGGCAACCACAATTTACTTTACAATATGCCACGTCCATGAGAACTGTTTTAAAGGAGAAGAGAAGGTCATAAAATGATCTGCTTTCTCATTATACCCAAGGTTTGACTTTATATTCTGGTTCTGTGTGTGTGTGTGTGTGTGTGTGTTTGTGTTTGTGTACACAGGGTACAACAAAGATGTAGACTGTGTTTGACGTACAGTATATTTTTAGGGATGTAAAATATGCTCAGAGTATATATCATTATGATGTACAGCAATGTAATGTTTCAAGCATGGAAAATAACATTTCACGTTGGGAACCTGTGCACAGAACACAAAGAGTCTTCCAGTGTTTCTGCAGTAGTTTTATAGACACTGGCAAACGGACTATTATGTAATTCTTGTTCTCTATCCAACAAACTGTGTGCTGTAAATGTGTAACATGATGCGATTTTCTTCCCTGTCATTCCCTCACTTCTCCCCCTCTCCTCCTCTCATTTTCTCCCCTCTCATTCTTCACTCCCCTGCTGAGGACACCAGCCAATCGCACCTCAGCAGTGTCCCTCCCCTGTTCTGATAAATAGCACAGAGGACCAGGGAGGGTTTATCTGCCCGACTCTCCTTCCCTCAGCAGAGTCTCTCCTCTCCTCACCTCAGTGCTACAGACTCCCTCTGTGACCATGTCTGTCAGAGCTGTGAAGACCACTACTTACTCCACTGTGTCGTCCTCCTCCAGGGGCCCGACCCAGGGCTTCAGCAGCCGCTCCTTCTCTGGCTATGGAGGCCACGGTGTGGGTGGTGCCAGGCAGAGCTACGCTGTCCGCAGCTCCTATGGGGGAGTGGGCAGCAGTGGTGCTGCTGTGGGCGCTGGGGGGTATAAGGTGGTCGGCGGGTATATTGCTGGGGGGTCCGGACAAAGAGGAGGTGGAGTGGAGTTTGGCTACGTGGGCTTCGGAGGAGGTGTGGGAGGTGGCATGGCCAATGAAGTGGTGGCCCCCATCACTGCGGTGACTGTGAACAAGAGCCTGCTGGCCCCCCTGAACCTGGAGATTGACCCCACCATCCAGGCGATCCGCACTGAGGAGAAGGAGCAGATCAAGATCCTGAACAACCGCTTTGCTTCCTTCATAGACAAGGTCAGTCGAACAAAGACTGTCATGAGATATTAAAGATATATGTCATTGTACCAGTAGGACATTGTGTCTTTTATGTCATAAATCATAAATATAGCAACAAACAGCACATATTACATGTTGCTTTGTTTCATATTTTTGATTGTCTTCCATGACTGTTGGGATAAAACCAGTAAATTCCACACAGAGTAGAAACTAACTCAGGAACCTCAGAGGAAATTAGTTCATTGCAAGCCAAAATAGCTCAAGGTGAAAGAGGTTTAATTTCACAACAGAGATGATCCTTGAGACAATGCCTGTAAAAGCTGTGTATATAACAATATGAAGTCTGCTAAAAAGTCAGGCACAATGATTCTGGGGAGGAGGCTGACTGTTATGGGGAACAGCTTAGCTTCCTCAAATGTTGAGATCCCAGGTCTCAGATAAGAGGATCAACCTGGATACAGACTACATACAAGGCCTAGATGAAGAGCTGAACAATTTTGCTCGAAGGGGCACGTCCCTGTGCGAGCAATATCCTGCAAAGGAGTGTTTATGAAAGTAGATAAATATATATTCTTGCACTCTGGCAGTGATGTTATGAATCCATGCTTACGCTCTGGTTTTTGCAAAATGTTATGTATTTTCAGATTTCATTGCCTAAATATACGCAGCCTGTACAAACACTTGAGAATGAAGGAGAAAAAAAAGAGTGGGAGTGGCAGGGGAAAGGTTCGCATGAGGCAAACTTGTTAAATATTCAGTGGAGTACATCACTACCTTATGAAGCTTTATGATAGTCAAGAAATTTTTTTGACAGGAATTATTCATTATTCACCTACTATCAAATAGAGATTATGCAAATGTCAGAAACAGCTATCTTATCAGTCATCAGACAGAAGTTTGCACCATCCTCCTGAGAGGGACCAGATTCTTTAGTTATCTGTCGTAACTCATAAATGGATTCTGTTGTTTGAGGAGGCACCCAGCAGTAATGTAGGATAGAAGTTAACCTGTAAATCAATCACGCTGAGGCTAATTCTTCAAATCGTAAAACAAAGCATTCTACCCCTCCTCTATATGACATTGTGCTATTGCCCACACACAGACTGTGTGTCTCTCCTCATGTTTGCTGAGTGGAAGCAGGACCCCACCCAGTGTCAGGGTGCTGAATAGGGAAGTTGTAAAGGGGCGAACTGTGTCACAATTGGGAAACAGTGCCACTTTGTGTTGAAACGCGGCACTATGGGTTAAGAATTGAGTGACCAGTAATTGATGTGACATTTTTTGTTGTAGGAGGGAGAAGGTCAGTCAGTCATTTTTCTTTCAGTCGATGTTCATGTGTTTCTTTGTCCGTGTCCATCAGCAAACAGAGTGAAGCCATTCATGCTTTTTGAGTCACTCCCACCCTCTCTATACATGCATTCCTCCTCTGTCAACCACACATATGGCTCAGTGACCACCTCCTTACCACACTACACACTGATTTATTTTGTTCCACTATGTGAAAATATGAAGACGGTTATTTTTTTTATGTATCCATTCTTTTACTCATCTGACTGAGACTCACGTGTGTTCATCCAACAAGTCTGAAACTCATACAGCCATTTCCAAATGAAGCAAAGGTGACTTTCCTCTATGCAGGTACGCTTCCTAGAACAGCAGAACAAAATGCTCGAGACCAAGTGGAAACTCGTGCAGGAGCAGACCACATCTCGCTCCAACATTGATGCCATGTTCGAAGCCTACATTGCCAACCTGCGCAAGCAGTTAGACAACTTGGGCCATGAAAAAGTCAAACTGGAATCTGACCTGCATCACATGGCGGGCCTGGTTGAGGACTTCAAAACCAAGTGAGTGAAGGAGTTGAGGTTTTAAATTCTAAAGTATCTTCCAGTGGTTCAGTTTTTCCAAACATCTTGTACAAGCCAGATACCCACTCTGTCAATACCCACAGTATGTATGTAGTGGTGCAGCAACTGGAAGTATCCTGTCTATAGCCAGTCCCATTGAGTTCTTTTAAATTGTGACCAAGTTACATACTGAGCAGGATGTTTTACAGAGTAAAAACAAATCAGTGCTCTCTGGTGGACAAACTATGAAATGGAAACATTTTCTAAGTTATCTCAAGTGTGATATTTCTGAACTGCAATTTCATGGTACTCATTGGCAAACATATACACAGAAGATAGATATATCTGCAATAATAAGCTCTAATCTTTTCTTTGTTTTGAATCTTTGAGCCAATTTAAATGTCAAATACATTCAAATGATGACCTCATACATATACATATACAGATTATTGATGATTATTGACAGATGGAATTCATTAGGCAAATTTAAAGATTAAAATTACATTAAAATCTTAATTTTTCCAGGTATGAAGATGAGATCAACAAGCGCAATGAGTGTGAGAACAACTTTGTCCTCATGAAGAAGGTCTGTTCCTGTTTTCTAAAACATTATTGATCTTGAAACTACAATTAGCCTTTGAGCAAAATGAGCCCACACAATGGCCATTTGTACCTCAGGGTCAGTTCTATGTGCATCAGTGATTTCCTCTCAAAGCTGTTTTTTTTTTTCCCCCTTTCAGGACACAGATGCAGCCTACATGATCAAAGTGGAGCTGGAGGCCAAACTGGACGGGCTCTCTGATGAGATTGAGTTCTTGAGACAGATCTATGATGCAGTAAGGACCTTTATTTTTCAGTCGCACATTAAAAAAAAGGTATCTTCAAAATCATGTCTTTCCATGTTGGTTTATCCTCTAGTAATGTTCATGTGTTTTCCTGTGTAGGAAATCCGTGAGCTCCAGGGCCAGATCAAGGACACATCTGTTGTGGTGGAGATGGACAACAGTCGTAACCTTGACATGGACGCCATTGTTGCTGAAGTGCGCGCCCAGTATGAAGACATCGCCAACCGCAGCAGAGCAGAGGCTGAGTCATGGTACCAGACTAAGGTGAGACCGCCCTCTGTGTTATTTGAAACTAAGCCCTACTACCAAAAGCATGAAATCATCTGTGAGGACAGTCCCTGCAGCTCACTTCCTGTTCTCACACATGTAAAACTGAAAAACATGAACATGAGAGCTTTTGTTCTTAGCTGCACAGGACATGACTTTCACCAGATTAATGTGGCAGATGGTGTAAGGTGACTTCTCTTGTTTTGCCTTCTTGTCTCAACTCACCTCACTTCAACAATATTATATAATTTGATCCAAAGACTCATTTACACAACTGTTTCTACAGAAAATAAACACTATGAATCTGGTGATTGCACAACGCTGTATGTTGCAATGATAGGCTCCTGTGCCAAAACTGACGCTAAAAACAAACATCAGCAACACCTGGAACGACACCAGGCTTTCAGGACAACTTAAAAATGATCATATTACCATATTGTATTTTGATGTGTGTCTGACCTGTTTCTGCCTGTATCAGTATGAAGAGATGCAGCAGTCCGCAGGCAGATATGGTGATGACCTGAAGTCAACCAAGGCTGAGATTGCTGACATGAACCGCAGGATAATGAGGCTCCAGTCTGAAATCGACATAGTTAAAGCACAGGTGAGGATTACAGATTTCTGTTTTGTACGTTTACATATATTTTGCTGTGACAGGATTTTGATTTGATAACCTTTTTATTCCTGAATTTACTGAAGGGTAATGTCCAGTTAAAAGTACTTGTCCTACTAAAGACTAAAATATCAAGTATCTGCACTGAACTTAACTTCACTTTTTCTCCCTCTGCTCTTAGAGAAACAGTTTGGAAGCTCAGATCGCAGAGGCTGAGGAGCGTGGTGAGCTGGCAGTGAAGGATGCTAAACTCCGCCTCAGAGACCTGGAGGAAGCTCTCCAGAAAGCCAAGCAGGACATGGCCCTGCAAGTCCGCCAATACCAGGAACTGATGAATGTGAAGCTGGCCCTGGACATTGAGATCGCCACCTACAGGAAACTGCTGGAGGGAGAGGAAGACAGGTAAAATGTTACTGTGACAGCAAGTAATACTTTACATCAACATTATTCTGTATCTCATGGTATTTTGCCTGTTCTGGTCTTTTTTCCATTTGTCTCTACAGGTTAGCAACTGGAATCAAGACCAGTGTATCCAAGCAGACTTGTAAGTTCATGTTCTATCATGGTGCAAATACTTAAAGTGTTTCATGGCTGAGTTTTGCCATGTTACAGTATAAACCCACACAAAATGATACAAAAGTCTAAACAAACAGAAAACAAAAACAAACATTACAATAAATCTAACAGGATAAATCCTGTTCATGATCAGTTATGTAACATGTCACACTATATGATGGATACACTATCAACTCCCTGTTGACACAGACAAACTAAAGCCAAGTAAAGTTGCAGTTTTTCTCCATCACTTTAATACAGCCTAAAGCCTAATTCTGAGAATAGGTTACAAAAATATCAAAGCTCTCCTGCAAAAAGACAACCCCTCATTTCTACAGTGTTAATGGAAGGAGAAACCGGAGTATATACAGCCAGGAACAAAAACTCAAGAAATCCAAAAACATCCACATAGGGAAACTCAAAAATTCTTACATGAACAACAAAACAGCAAAGGAGGCAAAGCCATGAGAACCTAGGGGAACAACCACAGGCACAAACACAGACTTAAATACACAAACAGGTGCAACATATCAGGGTGGGGCAGACAATCACAAAGGAGGGAAAAACACAAAGAGTGGAAGTAACATTGCAACAGATACACAAGGGTCATGACTACAAAATAAAACAGGAAATACTGAACAGAAAAGAACAAAACTAAAAATTCAACTGATTACTGCTCCTAATTTGCCTGCCATTTACATCTGGCCACATCACACTTAATGTAATACTCTCACTGGTCATCGTGGTATAACACTTTATACGTGGCTCTTACAGATTAAAGAATCAAAGGTTTTGTACCTCTCCAAACAGTAAACGAATCAACAAAACAGGAACAGTTTCTAAATTGTGAGCAGAAGACTTTCAGGAAAAATTTGCTCTCATTGTCTGCACTTGATTTAAATATTCTGCAAATCATGTTTTCTATGAGGTGGTTAGGTGAAAAGTAAAGAGTAAAGCGTGTTAAAAGGTCTAGAAATCATTTAAAATTGTGCATTTGAAGTTTTGAGCAGTGCATCAGTCTATGCATCAAATAAATGGAGAAAAACTTGTTATTAAATGCAAGTGTAGTTTATCAGGATAGACCTAATTCACATGTAATGTCTCAATGGGCTGTTAAGGCCAACATCAGCTCCTGTTTCTGACATGGGCTGAAAAAATCCCCCAAAGCCTTTGCATACACAGAAAGATATTCAGATCAATATAAAACACACTATGATGTGCACATAAATGTGTTTAAATGTCAGCTCTTTTGCCACTGACTTTGCATGTCCATGTTAATCATTACCTTTTACTTCTGAATGTACAGCCGTGAACTACAACGCCTACGGCCTAGAGAGCTCCCGCACCCCGTCCTACGTCAGCTGCTCCTTTGGTGGAGTCAAAGCTAGCAGCGGGTCTGTCGCTGCCCTCGAGGGAGCAGCAGTGAAGAGCACCACAGTCACCAAGACAGAAACTGTGGTGATCAAGACCGAGGAGAAGAAGGAGGAAGAGGAGGGGGAGAAGAAGAAGGAGGAGCAGGCAGCCATCGAGGAGCCAGCTGCTGAGGAGAAGAAGGAGGAAGTGGAAGCCGAAGCTGTGGCCGAGGAATGATGTTTTCAAATTCATGATCTGAGATGTTAAGAAAAAAAAAACACACCTATTCTTCTTTATCATCCAGTTCTTTAATAGTTCAGTCACCAATGTGCCTTCACCAAACAATAGATGTGTTTCTAATGTAAGAGGTGAAACACAACTTTCAGTCAGATTGCCTTAATGAAGAGGTGCTGATGGATGAGTCTTTGTTCACGTCTGAAAACTTGAGTTAATAAGTTCTTTACTGTCAACAGTCTGAGTCACTGCCACTGTTTCAGTGATCACTGCAGCACACTTGTGTAGCCAGCAGGTGACACTGCTGTATGTGTTTTCCTCTGTTCTTCCTTCTTGTCCTTCGGCCAAGCAAAACACTGACAAACCTTTTACTTCAAATATGACAACTTCTAATAGGAGTAATTTGGGGAAGAATAAATGGTCACCATGTTGAACTCCTTGTGCTAAACCTGCTGTACCTAAACAAGTGAAATGTAAATGACTCACAATGGTCTTCATGACTTTTACTTAGAAAAACCTTTTATCTGACCGCTGCTGTTGGCAACACCCGGAGTCCTGTTTACTCAACAATAAATCTTCTTCAAACAGTAATTTACATGTTGCTCTGTTGCATTTTGTTGTCATGTGTTGGCTTGTAAATGTACACATACATTTTATTTATTTGCACTTCAGTAAAAAACCTAATAATTAAGTGTTGTTTTTAACACTTAATTGGAAAATTAACAGTAACATCTCAAGTTTGGAGAAAAGCGTTAAAAGAAAACCTTAAAGACACAATGAAAGACAATGGGGAAAATACTTGTTGTCAGCCTGAAGGGATTTACCATCTAGTTATTGCACTCTGTCAACAGACACATACACACAAAAACAAGTTGTGCTTTTCACAGACCTCGACAAAGAAAACGTACATGACAAAAGTAAAGTTACTCCACAAAGTTATCCTTTTCTCTGGAACACCTTACAAGTCCCAGCCTGCCTCAGTCCAGGTACACACTATTTCAGGAGTTTCGTTTTAACAAAATGAAGTGAAGGTCATGCATTCCTACTGAATGTCAGGAAATATCATATTTCCAACACCTTTACCCACTTATTGTAAAAAATAAATAAATAAACAAAGCATGCATTTAAAGGTCACACAACGCACTTATAAAACAAACACATCCAACATACAGTCCAATTCAAAAGGTCCAAGACCCATGTTGAGGACTATTTAATGAGGTATATTTCTCTTGCAGTAAATGCTTACTTAAGAGACCTTTTCAGCCCTAGAGGAACAGGTTTGAACATGAGTTAAGGGTGGTGGTGCCGCACCCAAGGCTACAAGCTGCACAAAACTGCACAAACTCCACAATCCCACCCACTGTTCATCACTTTCGACAGATGCTGACATGCACCTGATATTTTCAGGTCTGAAAGTCTGGATGAGTTAACTGCATGAAAAAACATGATACAGTCCATACCCACAAATATGTTCATGACAGTGGTTGTGAAAAAAAACTCTAATTCTTATCATGCTTTGCATTTCAGTTCAGTGTTAAAAAGCTGTGGTGACTCAAACTGACTCTGCTTTAAAGGAATTAAAAAATGACTGCATGACAAGTAAAAGAAATCTGTGTTCAGTCTTTCAGTTCAAGAAAAACTACAGGAGTAGTTTGACATTTTGGGAAACATGGTCATTCCCTTTCTGATAAGACTGTTACCACTCTTGTACCTGTCCTTTAAAAACAAAGCAAAGCCAGGAGAAAGTTAGCTTAGCTTAGTACAAACAGTGAAAACAGGGGGAAACAGCTAGCCTGACCCTGTCCAAAGTTAATCTGCGTAACAGCACCTCTAAAGCTCACTAATTATTAATCTTGTTTATTTTATCCATGCAATAACAAAGCGTAAACATAACAATTTGTGAGGGTTATTTATCTTGGAAGGAGCAGTAACTTCCTGGCAGCTGGCTGCTCCATGTGCTAAACTTATAGAGAAAGGACGAATTTGAGAGAGATGTCAATCTTCTCATCTAACTCTGCCAAAAAATGAATAAGCATATTTACCAACATGCTTGGAGGCTGTAATTAATAAATTAAATGAGGCTGTATTAAATGTTGTGCTAATCATTCTGAAAAAACAAACAAAAAACTTTGATTGTAACATTTTACTAATATGCTTGGTTGCGATTTGTGCCTACATCATTTCATTTCAGTTTATGTTGGTCAGTACAAATAAAACCCATATTTATTGAGGACTGTCCTACTAACAGCTAACTATGAGCCATAGTAACATGTTATTATTAGGTAACCTCTAGTGGTGGTAGTAATGATAACTGGAGCAACAGAGGAGGTCAGGTGACGCAGTGGTGCATGGATGCGTAGACAAAGCACACATGACTGTTAGTCAAAACACAATCTTTCCCTAAACCTAGCCAGGTTGATTTTGTGCCTAAATCTAACCAGACCGTGACCATTCTGGTATGTTTCTTATCATAACCATAACAACAAAGGTCCACTATGCCTACTTCAGGAGACGCTCCTCTGGGTCACATCAGACCAAATAAATAACAAGGGACAAACAATTTGTTTGTTTAGCATATGAAGTGTACTTTCTGCAGTAAAATGTACTTTTTCTTGACACAATCCAACTCATTAAGCACGTAACTTTCTTTTCCTCTTCTTCTTCTTTTTTTTTTTGTCTTATCTTACAGTTTGAGTGGTTTAACCTTTGAGTGTTGGGAACTGATCTGATTGTTTGCCCTGCAGGGGAATCTGCTTTGACTGTTTCTGTCACGAAGATGTATTGCACCTCAGGCATATCTATATTGCTGCAGCTGCTGGTGGTTCTGCTGGTACGTCTTCTGGTCACAGTAGGTGCATGACACCTACAGGATCCAGAATCTCAGTTCACTGATTAACATTCATTCATGCATTCAGTCATTCAAACATTGCAACACTTATTCATTCACTAACAGTTGTCCAATCTGCACCTGGGAGGCATGATGCTACTCTACTACCACTCTGCAGATGCCATGCTGAGCCAGGATCAAGTAGTCTCCTCCTCTCTGTAGTATTGCTGATGTGCACAGTTCTTGTTGTTACAGGAAGGACCGACAATGCGGCAGGCCGCTGTGCCTGACATAGGTCCAACTTAGTGTCATGTTTGCCATTGCAGCTTTGCCAGCCCAACTCCCCCGTTCTCAGACTGGCAAAGCATAGGATCGAGAAAAAAAATGCTTTTTTTATGGCATGAGGCCATGGTGATAAGAGTAAAATGAGAAGAAGAAACTTGGCTGGGATTGATTGATGTGGAGCCCAAATTCCCTTCCATTCCTCATCCTGACCTGGGGTTAACAGCATGTTATAGTCACAGGTGCCAGTTTTACTTCTATGTTATATAATCTACACACTATGCCTCTGTCTCATACAGTATGTAAGAACTCCCCAAGGCTGTCTGCAGAGTAAATATATTCACACTTCAGTGAGAAAAGAAAATCAAGTGAATGCTTTTCTCTGTGCTTCATCAAACTGCCTGCAGGCAAATGCCGGTACACTACACTGGAAGAACAAAATGCTCGTGTAGTCCTCAGTCTTTGATATAAGTTGTTTTAATCAGAACGCTCTCACACATCTTCAGCATTCTTTTAACAGTACTTCTGGTTTTCCATGTAACATGTTGGTGCAGGCTTGTATGGCAGCTTCTGTTGCTTTTGTAATACAGGACCCAGCCAACAACACGCAACCATGGTGTTTGATTACAGAAACAATGAGCACCTCAAGAGTCAGTCTATGAACTGATCAAAACCAAACTTTTGTCTCAATAAATCTTATCAAAATGTCTGGCACACTCATTGTCATGGCTACCAGGCGGTTTAATTTAACTTTTCCTATCTTACGCAGTAACAAAGTCACAAATGCGAAATGTATCCCCAAGTGATGATAAATTCACCTACACTAATGACCAATAAAGAAACACGATGAGTTACTTGTAAAAACTATTAGTGTTTGATGTCTCTCCAGGCTTTCACGATTTAATTTTGTAAACTGTCAGATTTAATAGTCTTCGAACACTGAAACTGCACCAGCGGCAATACCGTTAATCACCATGTCAATCTGCCTCATCTAGGATTTGTCTGTACAGGACTTGACATAAAAAGGGCAAGACTGACAAGTGCATTAAAACCAAGAAAAAAAAAGTTCTCTCAACTTGACTAACAGGTCTGAATTCCTCTGCTGGCCTGGAGAGGAGGCTATTGACAGATGGAGGATTAAAATCAGTAGAGAGAAAGAGTAGAGGTGGCAGTGGTAGAGGTGTACCCATTTTCCTGTGTTAAAACCAAAGCTTGCAGCATAAACAACAACATGCTCTCTGAAAATGTCTGCAGGACAGTCATATTACATTTGAAAATGAAGTTCATCATTTACTGTGGTGGAGATTTGTCCAGTTACATCAGAGAAATAACAGCAGACACATAGCTTTGATTAGAACATGCAACATTTTGAGAGTATTTGAGAGTTAAAGCGAATCTTAAACAATCTAAAAATGTCTTTGAGAAGCAAGAAAGAAATGACAAATGTCTTGCAGAAATTTACAAACACATTTTGTCATGCAAATTTATAAATAGGATAACCAAATGTGTGATTCCATCTCTGTCCATGCAATTTATATAAATCAGGACAGCAAAGTATAGGAAACACATTTTAATAGAATACACTCCATTACAATCTTAATAATAAAAATAAAGCTAAATTGTTACCTTTCTTACAGTGTCAACAAAAAATGAGAATGTACAAGCTTTGTATAAGTAGAAATCCTGCTGATGTTTTGGATTGCACTGATTGTACTAAAAAGTGTGTCACATGAGAGAGTGTACAACTACCACCCAATCAGGTCCATTGCCTGATCTTACCCGATCTGGCACCCTTGAACTACTACCTCTTCAGTGGTAGTAGTGATCGGTGATCGCTGTTTTGACAGTGATGATGATGTCATCGCTGTTGTGGACCACTTTCTGCAGGTCCAAGACGCCAACTGCTCCACAACCACTGAAGTGTTGAAATGCAGGAGGGGATGATATTTAAAACTAAAGGTGCTAGGTTTTCTAAAACTGACTCCTTCTACCTTAGGCCACAAACTTACCAGTCTTCCCTTGTATTTCTCTGAAGACTAGAGTCTGTCAGATTCTGTGGTGGATGCAGCAAAAGCAGTAGTGATTGTAGACATGACTGCAGAGCAATGAAGCAGCAGCAGCACTTGTAGAGGGAGAGGTGGGCATTTTTAAGAACCACCAAGTTTTAAAGGTGCATTGGATTATGGCATATCACGTGTGAATGCAGGAGTTCAAAGTTGTTGTCTGCCTGAACTTGCTTGCACGCTCCACTTACTTTAAGTGCAATCGAATTACCACTGACTAATTGACAAACAGCAAACCCGGGGCCATGTATTCCTTCGCGGGAATGCTGGCTGGTGATGATGCCACCATGTGCAGTCTGCTGTGTGCACTGTACTGAAAGGGAACTGGCAGGTGACGGGGTACTTAAGACGACAGATAGAGGACAGGCCTGGGAGGTGGAAGGTCCACAGACAGCCGAACAGCAAATGCTTGCTCTCTAACAGGCTAATTTCAGCCAAGGCTGGTACATAGTGGCAAGTAAAAGTTATTTGATTAAATGAAGGTCAGAAGGTCAAACCTGCGTGGTTTGTTATTCACACCTTCATTGTTACACCCCTGCCAGCCATTCTAAACATTTCAGGCTTTGTTTCAATGGCCTGTCAGCAAAGCTAATACTATACTACCATCTGTCATTCTCCTCTGAAATGGACTGACAAGTCATTCAGTCCCTGCAGGGCATCCCTTGAAGGCAGGAGTGGAAAGACACTTTAGCTAAAACAGCTGGGCGAACCTGTCACCTGGACCAGTTTGGTTCAAACTATGTATCTAAGCTATGATCTCAGAGAGCTGAACTGCCCTTCCCCAAGGGTGGTGTCTGGATAGCACTGGGTGTGTAGCCCTAACTAGTTGATGGTATCCAACCTCAGGAGATGTTTCCAGAGTTACTTAGAGTCACGATAAAAGAACAGTATGTCAATCAAAAATGGTTAGATCAATAGATGTTTTACACCACAGATATGAAAACAGCACAGTGGCAAATCTGCATAACCTAGCGTGTTTTGCCCTAATAATTAATGATAAAAGTTTTGTTCACAATAAACCTTCATGTTTTCCTTCCTAATTCCTCACCCATTCCCATGGAGATATAAATCTGTTTTTGCTGTATTGCAGTGCAAATGTTACCTTGTTTTTTTTTTTTTCTTCTTCTTTTTTTTTGCACGGTTATCAAGAATTTCTGTATGTGGCAGGATGTGTGTGCAATGTCAATTTTTTTTTTCTCAGATTTGTTTCTTCAACTTCATGTCAACAGAATACACTCGTTCAACAAAAGCTGTGGGTTACGATGGCAAGAGATGACAGTGGTAAGATGTGCTGTCACTGTGAGATGCAGCTCAACCATCATCACTGAGCCACTCAGGGTTACTGATTATTATATTCTGACAGGTGTGTGCAGAAGTGCTGTGGTTTGTTTCATTTTGTGATCTGTATGCAAATCATTCATAGCGAGATACTTGTGGTATGGGGCTGTCCTGCAAACTTAA
The DNA here is from genome assembly GCF_017976425.1 of Toxotes jaculatrix. NCBI lineage: Eukaryota > Metazoa > Chordata > Actinopteri > Toxotidae > Toxotes > Toxotes jaculatrix. Next base: position 11,342,443 of record NC_054396.1, on the reverse strand, counting down.
TCAGTGATGCTGAACTTTGATAGAAATGCTTGGGTGTGCACAAATACTCAGTTTATTTGTGTCTGTCTCTCACACGTAACTTTCACTGTAAAGAATGCAGGGGTGTGTCAAACTAAATTCTCCTGCTCCTGTATGAACTTTCTAATGTCAAAAACTGCCAGGTTTAGCTGTTTAGTGTAAAGTCTATTAATTATATTTTTCTCAATTATATTTTTGGGTTGATGTCAATGTGTAATTAATCGTATGTATAAAATATGCACAGAGAAATTCTATTTGTCATTATTTTTTTTACCTTTAGCTAATGATGTTTGGGTAGATGGGGATGTTCATTTATACTCTTGATTTTTGTGACGCAATTACCTTTCATCTGGATCCCCGCTACAGTCAGGACTCTACGACCGGCAGTCTAACACTTCCTTATTATGGAGGGAATTACACTCTAAGGGAAAAGCTCTGTCTGTCAAAGTCTGTGTTGTTTGGTCAACTTTTAATTTGAGGAGAAACTTTAAGGCCGGTTTATTAAGTTTAACATGGTTCAGTTTCATCCATGTTATAGTACACTCTTCTTTAAAAATATTGTTCTGTATATTGTAGCTTCTGTTATTTCACAGTGTTAAATTTAAAAGTATCAAACTTTGTCGTGTCATTCTTTAATTTTTCTTAACAATGTGTGAATAAAGTGTGACAACTGAAGTGCTGGTGAGTAGGAAAGTTCTGGTATCTTGTTGGCATAGTGTGGTTTATGAGCACAAGTTAATAATTTCCTACTATCAAGTGTAGCGTCCTGGAGGTGTAAAAGGGTGGAGTGAGTTGATGACACATTCTCACTTTTCTTTTACCTGTTCAAACACGTAAGTATGCAGGTATGTGCCAAGGAGTCGGCTGTTAGAGGCTGCAGTTTTCTGTTGTTTTGTTTCCTCTTGTACTCTGTCACATAAACCACATTATGCTTACACTACATCTTAAATGCACAGGGTCTCACAGATTCTCACATGAATGGCAGTGAGTGGTCACTTTCTAATGATCCAAACCATGTTTTCATTCACACAGGTTCACACACACACACACACACACACACACACACACACACACACACACACACACACACACACACACACACACACCTAGACACACACTCACACACGTCTGCACAACCACAAGACAGTATACTGTCTTGTGATAGCAAGACAGTGGTTGCTAGGCAGCAACAATAACATAACGTGGTTACACATCAGTCAGAAAGAATTGTGGGAAAATAATCTAGTCTGTCTGATAACAGGAAACAGATTCAAGATTTGTTTTTCTCAATATACTCCCCTGTTTTACGCTATTATGAATGGGAGGCCCATGACAAAACCAAACATTTTTCACACTCTATAGGGGCCTTGCCTTTAGCCCATGAGCGTGATAACCGAGCAGCCACTGAGTAGCCACACCCTTTACAGCTTGATTTGTGGACAGATTCTGTAGGTCTCAGTGTACATGTAGAGCACACAGCAGTAAATTCTACTCATTTCCACTGAAACAGGTGATGGATGACTAGGTTGAGACAAGTGCATGACTTCTACCCAAGGCTGTATGGAGTCACTGTGAGGCCAGTGATAGTGCTGAACCTCTGACTGAGTGGTGGTGTCCTAGGAATGTGTTTACTGCAGGCAGAACAAACAGACCTGCTTAGATAGTTGTCTCTGTGTTATAGTCACCAAAGTTGGTATGATTAAGCATGAGTCTTCCTTTGGGGAACATTAACATCTGCACAAAATGGCATGGTAACCCATCCAATTGTTAATACAAAATGTCAGTTTGGACGAAAGTGGTAAGCAGAAAGACCAACACTGCTACTCATTGCAAAGAAAGCTGCTTGCTAGCATTCTTTAGGTAATCTGTGAAACTGACTGTGATTATTTTTTAATCCTGTGTCAGCACAGACAAAATCGGTGATGATCAATCAAGCGCAGCTGTCTAAACAAAAAAATATTAAAAAAAAAAAAAAAAGTACAATCACAGATACCATATATGACATCATTTTAAAACAGGTGTTTTCAAGTTCCCACTCACAAGCAAACGACCCGGTTGCTAAGTTTTTTATTTGCCCAGACAACTTTCATGATCTTCCCTGTCTGAGAGAGTGAGTCATCCAGTCTGACTGCAATATGTGACAGCGTTCCCATGCCTGACCACAATTATAGTGAGGCACTGTGTGTGTGTGTGCCTGTGTGTGTGGGCTGTTGGCGAGGTGCTAAAGTCCAGAATTGTAAAGTAATATCTCTTTGGTGATTTTTAAGCAAACAGAGCAGATGTGTTTGCAAATTAGTTAGCATGCCAACAAACTGGTGACTTCAATAAACACTGGCAACTCTGCAATGCAGCTGAGCTTTTTAATGAGACGCAGCCTGAGAGAGTTTCATGAGATGCTCATTGTTGTGATAACTACCTGCTGAAAGTTAGCCACATTCTCCTCTTTTGGCCTCCAGGAGTTATTTCCATGCATGACTTGCGGCCACTATGTTGTCAGGGTGTGTACTTTTTGCAGGTGGTGAAACTGTGAGGCTCAGATTAAAATCCAATCCAACAGCACTCCTTCATGATGAACACACCCACAACCTTATGAGGATGCCAAAACAAGCACGGAGGGGTGTGTTTGTGTGTCCAAAGGCTTTAGATTTTTTTCTTTTGTGTTTGTTCATTATTCTTCATATTGTCAATGAATAGTTTGATCATACTTATTCAGTCTCATTCAGGACTTTTGACCCTCTGGCTCTTCTGAACTGTGATGAAAGTCTGATGAACAGGGTATCATGAGCCACTTCTGTGATGTTACAGTGAAAATACAAATGAACGTGGTACGGCACATAAAGGATAATGTGTGTGATTCTAAGCCATGGAAAATGATATGCTTAACACGCACTAGATTGAAAAGAAGTTGGAGGCAGACATGAAGAAACTTGATCCTCCTCCAGATCAGAGTCACACTGTCGCATCTGAGGTAAAGTCACCGTGCAAGCATGTTCGTGTTTGAGTGACACATAGAAGCACAGCCTTCCACATTCAGATAGAGCGGTCACTCAACAATAAACAAATAAAAAAATTATACATGTGTTAGTTTGTAAGTATAATGACTATGGTGCCTCAGCCATGCAGTAATAAATTCTCTTCACTGGAAAAGCACAAAAACAGACAGATACCAGTTTAATCAGTCACTCTGTGCTTGTGGTTGACTAAATTCTTCACGTTCCCTTAATGTTCTTATAATTATAGGAAGCCGGTGATAATTCATGGAGAGCACAGTCACACTTACTGTGCTGCTACGTTCTCATATAATTTCATTTATTTGAAGGTACTGCTCTTCGGTAGAAATTTTTGAAAGCAGAACATTGTTTCTACACCAAATGGTTTAAGAGCTTCATCCCTAAATGCAAAATATGTTTCAACAGAGTACAATAAAAACAATGGAAAGGCTGGAAGTTGGGAAATGATGTCAGGACGAGACACAAAAGCACTAAAGAAGCACTGAAATTTGATGTGAGGGCCTTAGTTTCATTCAGTCGGCTTAATGTAATGAAAGATTCTGGTGTTTGACCTTTGTCCAAGCACAGCTTCACAAGTTATATTATGACTGGTCAAATCCTTGACGAATTTCAAATGTTTGTCAGTGTTTTTCTGTTCACTGTTGTCTTCTTAAGTGAGAGTCACTGTCTCCTGATGCTTGCAAAGATTGATGATTGTCAAACTTTCACAATCGTTGGCTTACTTTGACAAAAATGTACTCCACCCAAAGACAATGAGCTTCAGATATGAAGGTGACTTGATCAACAGTCTAAGAGGATTAGTAAGAACCATGGTTCAGAAAATTTTGAAATAATATGTTGTAGAGGAAGTAATAGTAGTAGCAGTGGTCTTATTTTAAGTAGTAACACATACACAGCTGGATAATGATCACTGGCCGCTCCTGTGTGACCAAACTGCTGTGTGAACAACTGCAGAGGATACTGAATGTTAAGTATGTTAACCAAAGAACTGAATTTAAACAAACAATAAACAAAAGCAAATTACCCCCGAGACATGGAGCTGTTCAACAGGTTTTGGCATCCAGAGGCAAAGCTTAAAACAGCAAAGGAAAAAAAAGATCACAGTGCCTAAAGTCACTGGCGGGAACACATTTAACTCATGACAAGTGGAATTCCCTGTTTTGTAAGTGAAATCTACATCTGTCGCCTTTGGGTTTGAAGATACTGACAACCATAAAGCATTAACCTCACTCAGAATCTTTACAACCACAGATTCTTTCAAAGACTGAAAGAAGGGCGTGTGTTTCACTTTTCAAAAAAATGCAAAGAACAATTAAGGAATATATGCAGCAGTTATGTCCAGCTCTTTATGTGGGTTACTATTAGTGCTGATACAAAATCCACCAAGTGAACGACAGCAGTTGCAGCGTGTGCAATAAGCAGGTGAGGAAGGATACCCAGAGCTAGACGGTGAAAGATTTGTGTGCGTCGTACGTGTTTGTTAAGGCCTCTGTGTATTGTAATACATAGAAATATTCAGGTGTTGCAAGGATGACAAAGCCCTCAGTGACTTCATCTGCACCTCCTGAGCAGAACAGTGACAGTATTATCCTGGACTGCTGCAACACAAATGTAAATTTGTATTATCTTTTGTTGCATGAATGTGATGTGCAAGTGCTAGTTGAGCCTCTTTGACCTATGACCTGACCTACAGCCTGTAAAATGAACTTCTCAAGCCTTAACTTGATCCTACAATTTGTTTCTGCAGTGTAACACTGAGAGGAAAAGAATGTCACAGGTGTTGGCTTTAATGACATAATTTCTACCAGCCCATAATGTACACAGTACAGTACAGTATGACAGACACTCCTGAGCCCTTCAGCGCTTCTGAACATGGTTTTCATTCACACTGTAAACTCTGCCTTGCATTTCTGAATCAGTCCGTATCATTTCAGTTTTCTGCATGGCCAATCATTCAGGTATCCAGTACAAAGACACACGGGCTGGCACACTACACCTCATTGTAAAGTGCCCACACCCAGTTTACACATTCTGCAGAGGTACAAAAGTGCCAAGCAGGCTACGCTAAGTGACTTACTCGATTCTTAAACTGAGATATGCTATGAAATAATTTTATGGGAGGATATTTTGTGAAATCGTGTCCGTTCCAGTGAAACACAAAACAAAAAAAAAACAATTCTGTGTCAAAATTCCTTTGCAAAGTTTTGACATTTACTTGAGGCATTTGATTACTTGATCAAGCTGTCAGGCATTCAGCTGTAATGAGACCATTGATGATTTCTCAGAAAAAACAATCACGGATCACAATCATCTCTAAATGCAAATCAGGCATGGGAAAGCCAAAGGTATGGGTGCAGAAGCAGCATGAGAGCAAAGACTGGGGAATGTATGAGGCGGAGACAGAGGTGGTAACACTTTCTCTGACTCTCCTTTTAAAGGCGTTCTTGAAGTTTGTCCTGTTCAGAAAAGTATTCGCTCAGACCTCAAAGACTATCATTGTGCAATTTCTTTACATTCTACTAATATCAATAAATGATAGTGGCAAAAAGAAGAATAATAAACTGAAAAGGTCGACAGGAATTATCATCTAAAGCATACGTGGATTTGAATTACAAAGAGAGAGAAATTGAAGGGAACAGGAAAGGCTGTATCACCCAGTCATTGTAACATGAGTAAATCTTATAAACTGGTTTGCAGGTTTCCTAAGTTTTTCTTTAATTTGATTTGTAGAAATATCGTTATTTGTGTGTGTACGTACATGTGTGTGAGCCACTTGTACATACACATTTGTTCATGTGAGTGTTACAACAAACTAAGTCATAACAAGGTAAATGCTTTTCCCTGGGGAGCATTTTTACACACCAGACAACTGCTATAAGACAGTTCACAGTCCCATAAGAAATAATGCAAACACATTAACAGACGGATGCAGCATTGTTACACACTGCATGAACTAATAACCCTCACCCTGCCCCACCTACAGACACACAGTCACTTTTTGAAATATTACTCAAGTTTCATAAACGTATGTAAAAAAAAAAAAAGGCACATCATCATCTCACACATCTGGCCACATGAACTTTAACTTGGTGTATGAGGTCCTGCATGTCGAGTTGTGCAATCCAGACTTGACGGGACTTGAGTTCTTAGTTTACTATGACCAATGACATTTTAAGCAAGCACAGACAGAGCTCATCACGATTGAGATCTGTGACCACCCTTTCTGCAAGTTACACCAACAGGAATCCTTTGTCTCAATCCTTTGCTCTTAATCCATGTACATCAAACTTCTCAATAATTCCACTGTTCAGACCAGCTGCAGTGGCCTCACCTTGCTTGGCCATCACTATTGTGTGGTTCTGATTTATTGCCATCATATGTCACTGAAGTATGTGCATGAAGTGTTTGTGTTAAAAAAAATAAGGCACAGCATGAGAAAACAGGGAGAGTGATCCAGGTATCTGCATGTGTTTGTGAGTGTGTGTTTGGTTATTGACAAGTTAAATGTCACACAATTCTCAGACTCACATTGACTTTAATGCATCTGTTTAAACCTTGGTAAGAATGAAAACTAACACATAAATTTTCTCCAAATAGCTGTCGGACAGCAGAGATTTGAGCTTTAGAGTAAAGTTCCACACCATGGTAGAAATTGAAGGCATGTGCATGTGAAAAGTTGGGGAAGAATGAAAAAGAATGCAGGCCTCATCTAAAAGGTGCAGAGGAAAGAAACAAGTGTGGTAGTGTTTGATCATGGAAGAGCTGGGTGTGGTGAAACGTATCCAGCAAGAAAGCAACCACTAAATCTGTAATGTGCATCATTGTTTAGTGCTCAAAATAGTTTTCCCCAGAACAAGGATACTCTAGCAAAACAAAAATGAATTACACTTTTGTGTGGCATTTTCTGGCAGCATGAAACAAGAAGTTTAACCTTTGTTGGTATTATGACTGTTTGTACCAGCACACTACTTAGATACTCAACTTGGTAGTGTGCTGGTACTGAGTCTGGAGCCACATCACACTTACAGTCCAAAGAGTGTGAGCAGCAACCAAAAGTTTACAGAAGTGCTTTGGTGTTGCTAAGACGGAGAACCCGAGTCAAGAGGAGCTTTGACCAGCTAGAAAATTAATTCAGGTCTGGAGAGAAGAGACGTTGTCTTTAGAAAAACAGCAGCTGTGGTAATTTGTTTGAAGAGCTTAAAGTGAGACAGTGCAACTTTTTCTGAACAGAGGTAACTGTGGTTTCAAATGACAATTATAGTATAATACTAAATGTAAAGCTACTGTTTAGCCTTTAGTTAAGATGCCAAGCTATTGTAACAGCAGTACAAGAGAAGAAGAGTCATGAGGTCAGCTAACTCAGTGTTACATAGCAATATTTACCTAAAGCTTGCAAACAATATCTAACTTTAGCCACAGTGAATTGGTTGTACCAGACCAAGGAGGGCTGCAGCAACAAAACGTCTGAGTGCACTGAACTGAGCACCCATGCGTTTTGTTGCTTGTGAATTAACTTTTCATTTGTCAGAGAAAGAATATGTCATTTATTTTCTCACAAGTTGCACAGTCTCCCTTTAAGCCAACATATGTTTGCATTCAGTGCAAAAACAGGGAGTCATGTGCCGTCCTCATACCGCAGCAAAAGGAGGTCAGTGTGGACGAATGGCGAGTGTGATGCCTCCTATGCCCATTCCTGTTCAACTTGTATATGGAAAACGTGTTTGGGAGGTTAAATGTCTGTAGAGCAGGTTGTGTTTTTGGCTATCTTAAACTTAATCATTTAACAGAACAAATGATTTGGTTAGATTATCCTCCCTGCAATGTTATGTCATCAGCAGTTTTTTAATTATGTTTATCTGTGTTCTCTCAGTATGATGCGGATTTTGGCATCAGATCAAATGCTGGAGAGTAACAACCATTTGATGCAAAAAGGAGAGAAAATGCTGTTTCCCAGGCCCTACTTCAGCTCATTGGAGATGTTGCTGGAGTAAGTTGGTTAAATTAAATATAAAACTTTAATTTACGCACCATTTTAAGGATGAGAAAGATACACGTCAAAATGTCAAAAATCACTTTGAAGAACTGATGGAATCACTACATTATTAAGTAAAAGTAGCAACAACATCATGCATTTAAACTTTTATTGTGTAATACTATAAAATACTACACAATCAAAGTATTATTATCGAGAATGCCCTCGAGTGTTCCTTATTATATTCCTGGATTATTATTGTGCTTTCTGATGGTTATTGTGCTTGTAGATGGTTAAGGTGAAGCAAATCTTAACTATTTTACATGCTATTTAACATGTTATGCAGTTGAATGAATACTCTATCACCATTTGTATCTTATCTTATCAGCTTTTTATCTATCTATATCTGTTTAGCTATAATGCGTAACAACATGGTAGAACATGTTCAAGTAAAATACACGTTGAGTAGATGCACCTGCAAACTTTTCACCTCTGGTTTGATTCTTCTGTAGCCTGTGCAGACTAAAGAGGCTCTTTTTCCTTACATAATCGCATTTTCACTCTGCCTCTTTACCCCTTTCTCCCTTCCTCTTCAGCTTGTTCTGGTGCAGGGTGTGACACAGCTTATCTTCTGACAATCCCTCCCTACCTGTTTTACAGGATTGGCCACTCCTGTCATTCAGAGCCAGAGGCGTGTAGGCTGAGGCAGAGGGGAGGCTGGACGGCAAAAATGAGAGTACAGGTTGTAGTGGCTGAGGAGGATCCTCCCCCCTCAGCACAGCCATAAAAGCAGGCAGAGTTTGCAGTCAGACACTCAGAGGGACTTGGCTCTCCTTTTGAATCCTGCTCATCTTCAGTTTTCTTCTGCTCAAGAACTGACAATCTTTACCTCTGCAACCATGATGAGAAAGGCAATGTCAACATCTGGTAGCAGCACCAGGAAGTCCTATGGACCAAGCAGCACCTACTCCGTGAAAAGAACCACCTATTCTTCTGGTGGTGGTTCTGGTCTTGGCTTTAGCATGTCTTCGATGGGTAGTGGTGTTGGTGGTTATGGTCTTAGTTCCAGCCAAACAGCCGGTGCTTTCATTGCACCACCGATCACAGCAGTCCAAGTCAACCAGAGCCTGCTGGCCCCACTGAACCTGGAGATTGACCCCAGCATCCAGGCTGTCCGCACCCAGGAGAAGGAGCAGATCAAGTCCCTCAACAACCGCTTCGCCTCCTTCATTGACAAGGTTGGTTCCTGTGATCTCTTTGTGACGTCCTTAAGTCTAATGTACAATTTACTGTTGGCCTCACTAACTTAGCACTGACAACTGTCATCCTCCCTGGGCTTCATTTACTTCAAGCAGCTGTCAAAAGCAAACAGTCATATTTCTCTTCTTAAAGGTTATTGTTATTTAAAAGAAGTGACTTGAAAGTTAAAACTTAAGTATCCAGTATAGTAACAACAATCTGCTTTTCTTAATGAAACCGCTGGATATTCCTCACCAGATGCAAACTTATACCTTTTGCTGTCAAACCTGACAAAGCAAGACATCTGTGAGTCTTATCTCTGTGGTGTTGTATCCATCAATGAGTTACAGCCACTGGGATTAGGAAAGCTTGTAAAAATTTCAAAGTCTGTCAATGATCGTGACCCGATTGTACACTGACAACTATATCCAAAATGTACCTACAGCAACAGTTGGCCTATAGCCCTGTCCCAGCCTGTGGCGGCCTCTCTGCCCACTATCTAAACATGGGTGGAGATTAAATTGCAGTGACTCTCCTATCCCTCACCTGGCAGACAGGTAGAAAAAGTAGGGATCTGTGTGCACTATGCCCACAGAGTCCAAAGTCACATGCACATTTCACTTATCGCCTGGTTGCTACGGGCAACAAGAATGCTAAGTACAGAGCTGTAAATCAACTTTCACTTGTTTTTGATGCTACAGTCAGACAGTCTTCATAGCATGCAAGCTATATGGTGATTACCTGTATGTAGAGTGAGACTCTCTAAACTTTCTAAAAGAATTAGCAGACAAAAACTCTCCAAACAAAGCTCTCATCTTATGATACTGAGCTGCTTTGTATCCTGCGGTTTATCTGCCACACCTAGTTTTTTTCTTTTTTATGGCTGGATTGAATGTGTGGCCATCATACCTCAACAGAGCCTGCAGGATGAGTCATAGCCAAAGACATTCAGAAGGTGAAATACTTAAAACCACATTTATGTTCGTGAAACAGCTTGGTAGAACATACATACATATTATTTATTTTAAGAAGGAAGAATTCAAGTTATGTGTTTTATGATTACTAAAAGGCTCTAGAGTTCCCCCCTTTCAACATTTACTGTTACAGCTGCATGAAAAATGTGCACAAAAAGAAATGACTTGATGACTTACAATTGTTGGGATTAGGGTGTGGCATTTTAGATATGTCACTATCTATTCAGTCATGCAGATAAAGGTGGGGCATTGTAAACCCTGAGACCACACATGACACACCCTTCAAATCCTTTTGTGCTGATCCTCTGCTTTAAAAATAATGAGAATTTTCTAATCACCATTGAGTTCTAAAACAATTCAATGAAGAGTCAATTACATTTAAAGAACCAGTCACACCACGATCCCTATTTATACACCATTCAGTATTGAAAATGCAATGAAATCTATACATATATATATATATATATATATATATATATATATATATATATATATATATATATATATATATATATATATATATATATATATATATATATACGCTATATATATTTTTAGAACAACATCTGACAGTCTTCTCTGGTTTTGTATCTGCACAGGTCCGTTTCCTGGAACAGCAGAACAAGATGCTGGAGACCAAATGGAGCCTCCTGCAGGACCAGACCACCACCCGCTCCAACATTGAAGGCATGTTCGAGGCTTACATCGCCAACCTGCGCAGACAGCTCGATGGGCTGGGCAATGAGAAGGTCAAGCTGGAGGGAGAACTCAAGAACATGCAGGGCCTGGTTGAGGACTTCAAGAGGAAGTGAGTGTTGGCACAGTATGGCCTGGAGTTACAACATATCCCTAATATAATGAGCAGTTGGAGATGTACTCATTTGGTTCCTTGTATTCCAACAGGTATGAGGATGAAATCAACAAACGTGCAGCTGCAGAGAATGAGTTTGTGCTCCTGAAGAAGGTACGAATGCCTCAAGATGGCCTTTTAGATTTTTTTCTTATCCTGAAGGTTTAATGTGGCCTGTTATAACACCTCCTGTTTGTACATAATTCCCTTTCCAGGATGTTGATGCTGCCTACATGAACAAGGTGGAGCTGGAGGCCAAGGCTGATGCTCTTCAGGATGAGATCAACTTCCTCAGGGCCGTCTATGAGGCTGTATGTACTGCCTATAATGTCTAATTCAGCCTACTTGTTTCAAAATACTATAATAACCATTTGAGTTACAGCTGATGATCATTCACACATTGTGTGAATCAGCCAAAAAGGACAAAGAGTTAACTGTTCTACATCAACCTGTTGTTCTGTAGGAGCTTCGTGAGCTGCAGGGCCAGATCAAGGACACCTCTGTCATTGTAGAGATGGACAACAGCCGTAACCTCGACATGGATTCCATTGTGGCTGAAGTGCGTGCTCAGTACGAGGACATTGCTAACCGCAGCAAGGCTGAGGCAGAGATGTGGTACAAACAGAAGGTGAGTGAAAAGCAAAGCCAAAGTATATATCCTGTGTCTTTTATGTGCATTTGCAACACCCGTCCCAACCTTCTTCATCGTCTTTGTGATACATGGTTTTGTATTTTTCTTATTAGTTTGAGGAGATGCAGTCCTCTGCCGGACAGTATGGTGATGACCTGCGCACAACCAAGGCTGAGATTGCTGAGCTGAACCGCATGATCGCCCGTATTCAGAATGAGATTGAGGCTGTCAAGGGACAGGTATATTTCAAGGACTTCTCACGGATGATACTCAATCACTAACAGTCTTCATAGTATAAGATGTGCAGTTACTAAATCACTTATGATGTAATTTTCCACAGAGGGCAAACCTTGAGGCCCAGATCGCAGAGGCTGAGGAGCGTGGTGAGCTGGCAGTGAAGGATGCCAAGCTCCGCATCAGGGATCTGGAGGAAGCTCTCCAGAGAGCCAAGCAGGACATGGCCCGCCAGGTGCGCGAATACCAGGAGCTGATGAACGTCAAGCTGGCCCTGGACATCGAAATTGCCACCTACAGGAAACTGCTGGAAGGAGAGGAGAGCAGGTGGGATACACTTGAATGTCGTTTCATGGCTGTAGCATTTGTTTCAATTCCGACTTAAGTACTAACTCTACATTATTTCACCTTAAGACTGGCCAAAGGAGGCACCAGCGCAACCATCCACGTGCAGCAGTCCTCCGGAGGTGGTGGTAAGTTTCAGATTTTATACATCATCAGTGTCATGGGTTACACCCAAACCAACAGACCCCACTGAGACAAAGACGGACAAATGTTAACACTTCCTGTTTTTATTTTCCTATTCCAGGATACTCCAGCTCCAGCACCAGCGGTGGATATGGCTTTGGTGGCAGCAGCTTGGCTGGTGGTTATGGCGGTGTTGGTGGAACTATCACCAAGTCCACAGTCACATCAACCAGCAGCAGGAGAGCCTATTAAAAAGGAGAGCCGTCCCTCTTCCCCTTCAGAAACTTCTGAAATTCATCTAAATCTGTACCCTTTCAAGATTTTATGCAATACTGTCATGTTCAACAAGAGAGCCGAATATTCCAAAAACCAGTGATTCCTAACATCATAGACCAAAAAAAATATACTCATTGGATTGTGTTACACTGCCACCATTTGTTTCTCAAGGATCACTGGCCGCTTTTCTTACTCTGTACTTCAGCATCATTTAACATGAGTTTCTGAAGGCAAATTTGGCCTTAAACACACAAGGGCCAGGTCAGTTAGCGAGGCAAAATTTGTTTTCTTTCTGCACTGGCATGAAAAAAAATAAGAAAAAAGTGCAAAAAAACAAGGATTTTCATGGGATGTTAAAACTAAGCAAGGAAAGTATTTGAAAGTCTGTACTTGTCAACTTAGATAATTTTTCCTCTGTCATGCACTGATGAACTACTCTAAACTGAGATGGGAAGAGGAATTATATTTTTAAGCTCCTGTTCTCAGTTGATAATTCCTACATTTGAGTTCTGACATTAGTAAAAAGAGCAAGTCAATGACCAAATTGAATCACCAGAGAATTCAACTATGAGAAATTTGTGTGATGTTACATGTTTACAGTTGAACTCTGATTGGTTACTGGCTCGTTCCTTTTTACTGTTCTGTCAAATGTTTCCTTGCTTAGTTTTGCCTTTCCTTGCCTTCAAGCTAAAACTATGTTGAAACCAGATTTATTTTGTAAAGCAACTTGACTGATGAGTGTTGCAACAAATTACATCAAATCCATCTGAATAAAATAAATCTGAGAACCAAAATGATTGCCTCTCTCTCTCATTACTATTATCCCAAACAAAAGAAAATGGAGAAAACAGCCTGTCTACTGAAAACTTAGGAGGGTTGTGCAGTAACAGCAAGAAATGAAATTTCCTCACATGGTGGCAGTGTTGTGCCACTTTTAGACTTCCTGCTTGGTTTTTCAGTCCCCTCTGTACTGTAGGTGCACTCACCGAGCACGATTAGGAACAGCATGCTAATACTAAGCAGGGCCTCTCTTTGCTCTTAAAACAGCCTCAATTCTTCATAGCATGGATTCAACAAGATGTTGGAAACACTTCTTGCTCCTTTGAGATTCTGCTCCATGTTGAAATGCTTGCATCACATCATTTCTACAGATTTGTCAGCTGCACATTCATGCTGCCTTCATGCTCCTGTTCTGAACTCATTGTCATGTTCATGAAACCCAATTGAGACAAGCAGGTGTAGAGGTGTTCCTAATAAAGAGCTTGGTGAGTGCAGCTAGCGAGCACGCAGTATTGGATGTAAGGGCCTTGCATGGGTTTTACTGCATCACTTTCTCATCTACAGTTTGTCATAAGAGAAAAAAAAATGTAGTGGCCCCATTGTCGGCAATACAGCTTGACCTCCTTTAAACCCCTTTGACATTCATCACCCAGCAGCCTGGGCTCTAGTGGATTTTCCTTACATTACATGGCGGCAGAGGAGGATCTGTAGAAGAGGAGTGCAAGACAAGTCACCGTCATGACTTGAAAGTGGTGTGGGAGTTTTATGCAAACGAAAACTGCTCTTACTTACTAAAAGTCAAGTTTGGTGGCAAATTCGTCAGAAACAAGCCCCTAGTGGGCAGGTGAAGTATGACTGGATCTGTAATCACATGATGCACATACAGAAAGTGGGAAGAGCAAGAGACAGACACAAAAGCGCTGAAAGAGGGAGACCACACAGCCTTAACAGTGACAAATTCTGTCTTCAAATGTTGTAAACGTTCATGCCACGTGTATGCATGCTGTTACTGTAAGCAGCCAGCACATGGTCAACACAGGGTTAGGGTTAGGTGGACAAACAGAGCCAGGAGGACAAACAGGGTTAACGCTGCTCCACCCTCTGCCAGTCATAATACAGAGTAATAAACATAGGAATCACCGACACAGTGCCCTTATATTCTTGAACAGGTAGGAACGAGTGTCTAAAAATACCCAGAAGGTATTGCAAACTTGTGAAACACATGCCTTTGTGCTCACGTCTCTATCAAGTTGATTAAACTGCTCTATTTCTTGCTCACACAATGGTGTATTTTTAAACTTGCCTCCCACACACAAAGTCTGTACTGGCAGGTTGACTGAGAATTTCTTTTCCTCATCTTCACCTGAGGCTCAGAGTGCTGGCAGTGGTCATGCATTTCATTTTTGAATTTGGTCCCAGAGGATTTGAAGTTGGGTTGATTCATAATAACGACGCAGAGCACATGCCAAGTGCTGAAGCTGAAACCATTCATGTTCCCACCAGACCGGTTACATCACCGCCAGACAACAATTACAGGTGATGCATCTTTTCTCCCTGAGGAAGACATGAGCAAATCACTCTTGCTGTTGTTACAAATCTTGAGTTTATCCCGCAGACAAAACAGGCGGCCTCAGTTCAAACTCCAGCCTGTTATCATTCATACGAGGCACCTGTAAGTTCAATCCTCTCCTCCTGCGTAATAATGTTGCACACCAGTATCTAACTATCATTAACTGTCGATGCTCCTGACAATGTGAGCAATTTAGACTCACTTAATGCAGAATGAAAGGCAGTAATGAACATGCATCTGTAAATGACTGAGGTTACATCAGTGGTGTAAGGGGGGGAGCAGAGGAATAGAAAAGCACAGGCCATTAAATACCACAGAGAAGAGGATATGGAATGGTCTATAAGCAGTTTGTCCTTGAAAAGGATCACTGGTCTTATTGTTCTTTAACCATTTCTCAGTGTCAGCGGCACCAGACAATATATCTCAGAAAACAGGTACTGTGCCCCCTTTGAATAGAGCTACAACCTTACAGGAGAGTAAAAACCAATAAGACAAACGGCTAAAGCCTGAGCAGAGTTAATAACCAGGATTATTCTCTTTCAACCTGCTGTCCCTGTGATCTCCTGCGTATGATCAAGAACATTAAGATTCTTTTTTTAACAAATACAAAAGAAAAAGAACAAGAAGGACGGGCTACTATTTTCATGTCTATTTTCATGTTTGGTGCCGGCTCTAGCTGGCCTTAAACCTGCAGGCTGTGATTTAGAGGATAATATGAGAGACATAGTGGGAAAGAAAGGAAATGGTCTGTGCAAAGTACCAACAATATCAAAGAGGGAGCAAACACACATATCACATTATATGACCCCCCTCATAAACAATGCTTTGATATGTGTGAAGTCGAGCACGCAACAAATAAACTATTAAAGCAGACAAACAGATGTACGTTGTTGTAACAGAAGCCGTTCTTGAGCTAACGTATATTCACCTCCGTCAGAAAAACAGCAGCAACATGAGACACTATTTCATTTCTGTTTTAAAACCCTTCTACCATTTTATCGAGCATTAGTCTTGCTGTTTTGCTGTTGGTCATGTCATGTTTTTTTTAACATGAGTATTATTTTTCAGTCAGTTGCACATTTATTATACTTAATGACTGATCTTCTCACTATTTATTCTACTGATAGTGGTTACGATTTTTCTTTGTAACAATTGTGTATTAGGTTTGATATTTGTGGCAGGTCCTCTGGTCATCACGGTAGAGGTATATTTCGCTTTTAGAAAAGACTTTACTGTCATCACAGATTTAATCATTTTAGATATCAATATGTGTTTCGAAGCAGAGAGGCTGCTGCCTCTGTGTCAAAACGATTAAGTAAAGCACTGAGGCAGCTGAGTGGGCTCTGCCTGAGGTTAGTTAACTTCAATATCTATTGGAAAACTGCTTGAGGCACAATTTAACTGAAACAAACAAACAAACAAACAAACACATACACACATACACAAATATAATGAATCATATTTCCACAAAGGAGTTAAAAACATGCCTGTTCAGTTGTTGCAGCACAAAATGTAAATGAATGAATTACAAGTTGTAGTCTCAAAAGACAAAATATATGATACAACTGATAGTGTTCAAACTAACCATTATAATTATAAGTCATTTGTTAAATTACATTTACTGAAGCGCTTAAACAACTTATTTAAGTTTCTATGTAATTATGCTCAGCATGAAACTCATATCACTCAAGGACAAAAGGCATCTCCTTTCTGCATTCATGTCTTCACTGAATAAGTAACAAACACTGAAGTACAGGTAAAAGAACAAGAACTTGAAGTTATCATAGTAACTTGATGTGTTGATGAAAAAGAACACTAAATATGATGTGTAAGGAAAAAGAAAGGCAAAAAATACTGTAGTTTGTTGTTTAGTATTCGGCACAAGTAACAAGCTTGTTAAATTACGTTGGGAAAAATAAACAAAAACAAAAAAAGATTCACTGCAGGACAAAATAAATTCAGTCAGCTTCATTTGTTCTGTTTAAATTCTGACTTTCAGTCCGTAAAATCTTTCTTTCCATATATACATATCTATGCATTTCTGGCCGTACATACAGCTGAAAATGCTAATGAAGTTAAGCCGCTTTACGGAGCATTTATCAGCTTTTGTGTTCTTATGAATCTATTTTCAGAAAACACACCGATGATCATGTGATTTCAATCACTGCACAGCAGAGCAAAGTTCATTAGGAGGCTGAGCCTTCGATAGAAAATGACCTTTGTTTTCTTTGCCCTTACTGCTGCGTGAAGAAGCACAATAATGAGCTATTGATTGAGGGGGGCTCTTCCACAGGACTGGAAGAAATCCTCAGGAGTGATGGAAAAGATTGACCTTACCCTTAACCCGAGCCCAGCACCAAGATCAATAAACATTACACCTTCCACAAACTCTGACACCTCGATCAATACTGGTGAATATCAGCAGCCTCGATTGGGAACACTGATGAGCAGTGTGCTGCATGTGGAGTGGATAAGGGTCAAATCACTTAGTGTCGTTGTCAAGTGTTAATGAGGTGTGTGTGTGAGTGTGTGTGTGTGCGTGTGCGTGTGTGTGTGTGTGTGTGTCAGGACAAAATACAGTACTGAGAATCATGTTGGCCTGGACACGACAACTTTTCAGGAAAGTTACTATGACATAATCCCTTATTCATAAATTGATGTCAAGAAAATCTAATGTGATGGTTACTCTGACTGTTATGTAAACTGAATAGCAATTTTCAAGAAAGTTTCACAAGAAAGGGCCCTGTTCACATGTTTTCCAGTTAGTAAACACAAGCTCTTGCATTATTTTTATTCTTTAGAGTTCAGTAACACCAGATAATTTCCTGCACAGCTTCATCCAACTTCAACCTGAGCTGTGATCTGATCAACTGCTGTAGGTGAAAACACTTTGGGTGTGGGTGGTATTGTGTGGGTGTGTTGTGTGTGTGCAGGGCCTTAATGTAATTTAGAGGACAACTCCCAGACATGATTTTGTCTTCTTGCCCTGGCCAGGTTTACATGTGAGAAATGTACGTGCTTGTTCAAGCTTTTTGTATCATTAGCTGGACCTCCAGTTAAAAACACATTGTTCCAAACAGAGTTTTGGATCGTTTATGTTGTGATGACAGAATGTGTTCACATGTGTACGTACGCTACAATGCAGAGATACATTTAGTGTGAACATGTTCTGCTCTCATGAGTGTCCACAATGATCTTCACAATTCAAATAATGATGTGGATGTCCTTCTCCAGTCAGTGCATTTGATCAGTGTTAAATTATGGAGTCAATGACCCTGATTATTTCAGCACTGTGCTGTTTAATGCTTCCAGCAAAGGTTGCTAAAAGTCAGTTCTTAGTTTCAATGGCATTAACAGACAAAAAAGAAGTAAAAATATCAGTATCTGTGAGTGAGCAGAGCCAGTCTAAAGGGAAAATGTTTCCTGCAGTTTTCTGCATCCTGTGGCAAATAAATCAACATGGGACTTAATCAAAGAAACTAAAAGACATCAGTTTCGCAGCCACACACAGAATAGGCTTTATACAGTACTTTCAAATATGCAAATTGAGTAAAGCTCTAATCTAACAAAAGCCACTTTGACAACAATGTGATTTCAAAGGAAATTACTTTTGGGGCTTTTGCATTTACAAATCTTGGACCTCAGGTGTGTTATTCCGTTGTCTATTGATGCTGCAAAATGAGGTACGTGTGTAATGTCACAGTATATTAACCCACATATTCGACGGCAGCTGAGTGATAGGCTGCCTTGTGTTAGCGCTGCGGCTCCGTGCCCTCTAGCTGATGTGTTGTAGCTCTTGTCCAGTGTTCAGACACTCCAGCTCTTAAACATGGGGAGATTTATAGTGATGTCAGCTGTGCTCTTGCGGCTATGGCCTCAGTCAAAAGACATTTTTTTAAGAAGCTCTTTATTGTAGATGTTGTCCTACAGGTAATTTTTCCACCCAGTTCCATTTTCTGTGGAATCACATTTTCACATTTGCAATTGAAACACTGTAAAACATGTATTAACAGATACTTTTTTAGTATTTCTTCCCTGTAGACATCTTTGACTAGCTCGCTCTCCTTGTCCTTTCAGTTCAGCTTTGTTGCATGCAGAGTGAGACTTCCTTTGACATTGTTGACGCTCACTGCGGAGCATACATTAAACTAACTCCCTGAGTGTTTGCTTATGTGTCCTACAGCAATATTTTTCTGTGCTGCAGGCGCTGCCTCTGTCCTCGGTGACAAGGCGGTGTGTTTGAGTGATGGTGCTTTGAGGCGGGACAGACAGACGTGAGGAGACAGATTGCCTATGCCAGGGCTCTGACACCAACCCATTCAGCCGGTGGGAAATGATAGATGCCCAGGCTAATTTTAAACTCTGTGAACTAAATTCCTGTTACCAGAGGCAGTGATGGGTAACTGGGGCACACCTGGAGGGTCCAGATAAGGACCTGCACTCACCTGTATCTCCACGCCTTCTGTGCCCTTTCAACTGCCACACGCTGCAAAATGTTTAATAACGATGGGGTGTTAATGATTGATTGGACTGAGTGAAGAGTTGGGGGAAGGTGTGTGTGATGTTGCAGTTGGGTGGTGGTACAGCTACCACAGAGGTCTGTCAGATGTCATGTCCAGCAGCTGGACAGAACAAGTAATATCACTAACACTAACATCAGCCTCACAGAACCGTCAGCGTGGGCTGTAGATGTTTCGTCCTGTGAGGAGATACTGTTCTGATGAACAGTGGAAACTGTGTACAGTTTTCCAAAGAAGTCTTCTGCAGCAGAGCGTGCCACCTTTCACGTCACAGCATGTAAGTGACACAGTGCATAGTTTGCTCTTCCCTGACATGTTAGTGTAATTCCTCATTTTCTGGCAGTGATGAGGCACAGTATCAGACATTTCTGTTGGGCAAACAGAGCAAATCTACAGGCTTTCATCAGAGGGGATTAACTCTGCTTCAACTGTTTAATCAGCCCGATAAGCTGGTTGAAAACTAACAAATAAAAAATCTTGTGTAATGCAAATTTAAAGTGAGTGAGAGTGACTTTTTCGCAGTGTTATCTCATTCCTGCTGGTGTTACAGTCTAGCATTTACCCTTTACTCACTGCACCATTCAAAGAGACCTTATAGAGCAATACCTCAGCACACAGCACTGTGTGCTTGAGGACCTGCTACCAAGACAAATTTGTTTAATTGGATCACACACAAGCAGAGATGTTTAGGGGGGATAAAACTGCCCCACCGCTGCCACCATTGTAGTGGACATCAGCCAAATGGATTTTATTGTGCTGACGCTGTATTTTGGTTATTTCTTGGACCTTTTACTAATGATGCTGCAGAGCATCATGCATCCCAACAGCAAACTAGTACTTTTTTTCCTGGTGTAAAATACTGATTTTATTTTATTTATTTATATATATTTTTTGATTGAATTATTGTAAAACTCTGATTGTTTATTTTATCATGACCAAGTTTATTGTTTCCCCCGAAAAGCATCACCAGTCTTAATCAGTGGCTCTTTTTGATTATGATTTATAATTAAATTTGTAATATGAAACAGTTATTAATCTATGTTTGACCATGTTTTGTGAGAAAGAACATGACTTTCAAATCATAGCTACAGCAGTAGCCTGTAAATTATGTATTTTATTCCCAGCATTAGATTTTGCTACCATCGAGGATTTAGCTAATACAAGTTTGTGTGAGGAAAAGTTTTTAAATGCAGTGTGTATTGATGTGATATGCCTTGGGACCCTGTGTAGAGTGGCTATCTGGACTCATTATCAGACAAATCAATGGGCTTGCTGATGTTGATTGGTGTCTTTGACTTTGCAATCTATTGCATGAAAATCTATCGACTCCATCAACACCTGGAGCGACAGTGGTAACAGACCATGCATAAGAAGCTGAGTTAGTGAAAAGCAATAGTAAAGGAAACTTTACAACTCTACTTTTAATGATATCTGACTTTGTCTTTTGGTGAAAGTTAAAGAACACAGAGACATCGGACATATGATTGAAACATGAAATATATATATATAATTTTTTTTTACTTTAGTGCAAAAGTATTAGTGTCACAGTGGATACAATTTTTGAGTTGTGGCTTAAGTGGAAATTGCAGGTCATATGTACCTTACTACCAGACTGAGGCCTTACGTTGCAATTAAAGATCCTTTATTTGTTAAATGAAAATCAACCACAAGAAAACAAAATCTCTTATTTGGAGCACATGACAGTAATCTTATGTTTTATTCTACACTTATCTACAAAACAGAATCTATGACTAGGGAAAATACGCACAGAATTTTTGGGGTTTTGTACAATCTGACATTCACTAGCAAGGAAATCCAGACACAATCCTCAGTTGTATTCTCTTCATACTTTTCTCTCTGTGACACACAGATGTGTCAGTAAAGACGAATTTCACAGCCTTGGCCTAAATTCAAATAATGAATTCTCCGTCCGGGTATAATGAACCAAGAACAATATCGAACAACAAAACATGAAGGATCTTCTCAGTGCACTTGCTAGCTCAATTGGAAGAAACCACTTCACAATCAAACCCCAGGTGATTCCAGTCTGTCGTGGTGATGGAGGATTTCTCCTGGCATGTGCTGATAAAAACAGGCCCACTGTTCATTAACGAACCACAGTGATCGTCCGGTTCCTCTCTGTGTCTGATCATCACAACACAACCTCCGTGCTTGCCTGCTCGCCAACAGCTGACGGGGTGTTTAAGGGAGACAAATGAGTGCTGACCTTATCAGGTAATAGATATCCCATAGTAGAAGAATGGGCAATTGTTCCGGGTTTTCATTTTGCCCTCTTTCTTGTAGAGCTTTTTTTTTTTTTCTTTATGGCAACAGAGGGGAAAAATCTCCCCTGGTCATCACTTCATAAACACCGGCCCTGTTGTCAAACACAGAGGGAATTTCACCAGGCTGCTCTTTCATTTGAAGGAGACAAATTTGTGTCCTTTACATTGTATGTGTGGTATCGCTGAAGAAGGCAGGTGATATTCTCTGTGGTTGCAGGTATGCTGTATTTTTGGGGTGAAAAAAAGGCCGCGTTCGGAGAAGCAACAGCACTGCATAAAAAAAGGCAGCTCTCTTATTCATTTCAGTGGTGGCACTTAAGGTTAATATGGTACAGAATAATATGAGGACCATATTACTGAGGAAGAAAATAAAACTAATCAACCACAAAAAACACCTGTGTGTTGTGTGTGTATGCATTGTGTGTGGTAAGCCCCGCCTTTGCCTAAATTGCATTTCCCCTCCACAACCGTAGATCCAGCTCAAAGTGTGGCACTGTTTCAAAGAATATTCCTCAATGAAAACCTGATCATCTTGTTTTCAACGGCTGGACGGCATTCAAATACATGCATGATCCTTTTAACTGCACCTAAAGCTAGAAAAACTTTGCACTTTGGGGCTCGCACTGGACTGATTTCTTTGAGAAGAGGGCAGATCTTGCTTGAGAAAACCAAATCATATTGTGTGGTGTTAGTCAGGTTATGCAAGACTAATGGGATGTCAGCTTCTATCAGATCAGCCTGTCTCATGACCCTGGGTCGAAACAAGAAGCTTTGCAGGAAACACTGTCGCTGTGCTTTCACAGCAGATTTTTAAGATTTACTTCCCCGCTGTCTATAAAGAACATGCTGGTTTTAACAATCTAAATTGAAAACTGCTGGAGGGGAAAATGATAGTATGTCACAGGCAGGGAGGTGCCAGCGGTGAAGGGGACCGTAAAGAGGCAGCGATGGGCTGACGTGTTGGCACCCATCAGGGAAAAATGATTACCTCAGTTAGGAGAAAACAGAAGGGAGGGGAGGGGAGATTAACACACACAGCTTAACACTTGACTATTCATGCAGATCCACTATTGGAGATAAAATACATACACAGACTAAAGTTAAGCAATCCCAGCATTTTCCACACAAATATTAATGTGATACATTGCGTGGTTTGGAGAGCTTTGATGCAAGCACACAGCAGACAGGCTAAAAGGCTGGAATCTGGTTACTGGTCAGAGTGACAGAGTCAATAAGAGGCAGGAACAAAATCAGGAGGGAGGAAGAAAATCATCAACAGTGTGAATGAACTGGCAAGTAAGTGTAGAAGACACAGTTTGAACTGTGAGGTAAACAGCATGAACAAGGGGAGAAGTAATTTTCACACAGTATCAATGCCCTGAAACTAATAAGCAAATAAGCGGCAGCTGTGTGAGGATCACAAGGACAGTCAGGTGATTTGCAGAGTGAGGAAAATCACTGAGGACACCTAGTGGACAGGTGTGGTGCAACAAAGATAAATGTCCCAGTTCCATACTGCAAACTGTGTTCCATAAAGTTATTGTCATACTGTTTTTTCAATTAGTATGCAAGAAAAAAAAAACATAATTTACCATTTTGTACTGACAGGAAATAACACAAGATTAATTAAACTACAACTTTAAAATGCCACTGCCAATTAAACTTCACTCAGAGCAAAATGTTTTTTGTTTTGTTTTTCCAAACATTCATTTGCATTTTGTGTTTTCTGAAGCTGTTTCACCACCACACACAACTTGTGAGCATCTTCTCCAGTTTCTCTTTATACGTCATTTGTATACTTTTCTAGAGTAAACACACTTTCCACATATTTGTTTACATATTCAAAACCTTCTTAAAATTATGGAACTAGGTCACAGCACATTACATCCTCATTCCCTAAAATGTCCACCCATATGCTTTACTTGCATTTACCTTTCATCACACCTCAGTCACTCTAAATGAAGACAGAAGGAAGAGGACGGAATCCAAACCAACATTTAGATAAATAACACATCTTTTCCTCTCTTTATCTGAAGCAATGTCAGTTACTGATGATGACTGCACAAGTGCATCATCCATCAATGGGCTTTAACGAGTCTGTAGCACGGATGTATGTAGACAAATGTATTGTAATGTTTCAAACAACAAGGGTGCAATTCAAGCTATGTCTGTGAAACTGACCCATTCTCTGTAACAAGCCCACAGCATAAGCACTTCCATTTACTTCTCATTAAAACCTCATTGCTGGCTGCTCATGCAATAAAAAGCAAATACAATAAGAGAAAAATGTGACAGATTTAAAGGTCATTTAGCTGGACAGCCTCTCTGTCAACACACTGTTCTTCTGCACAGTCTGCTCACATCCACTGAGCTGCATTGAACTGCTGCATCCAAGGGGACTGAATGCTGCTTTGTGATCAGCTACAAATATAGAAAATTCATTTGTTCTCCTCCAACCACAGAACATCAGTCATACAGACAGTCCCAGTCCACTAGGAGTTCACCAGCCTCTGGCCAACTTTCACTGAGGTCTCTACTTCATGAAAGGTGTAAAAATAATTGCACTTTCTCCCCACTTGTGAGTGTGTGTGTGTGTGTGTGTGTGTGTGTGTGTGTGTGACAGTGAGTACACTTGACTTGACTAGCCTTGAGTTGTGTTAGAAACTGAAATTGATGTTCAGCAACAAAATTAACCTCAGCTGAAAGGTAGCAGCTGGGCTTCCTGTACCCACTGTAAAACAGTGAGAAAGCGCCTCACAGCTACGTAACTTCACACTTGTTTTTATTTAATCTTCCCTGTGATGCTGCTCTGCACTTGAATGCTTTCCTCTTGAGGTTTAAGAATGAGTTATTGTATCTTTTATTATCAACAGTTCCCATGAGGAACAATGGATTTATCCCACTAACAAGTATTTTCTATAAAAGATTCATTCTGTGGCACTCCATTGTTTTCCAAAAGCCATTAAAACACATAAAAGAGCCCTATTCCTTCACTATAATGAAAATACAGATCCGTGCAGCTTATTCCTCTCAGCACAGTAAACAATGAGCCTCGTTCCTGTGCATGCTCAGTGATGACTAGTGCAGAGAGATCCAAGATACAGTTGCAGAGATGTTTCTGAATAAACTATTCCTAAGTATCCAGTGGTATAGTTTTATAAACCTTTGGGTGCATAGATCATGTTTTTTTTAGTAGGAACGATTCCCTGTTTGGTTTGGTCTCATCAGGGAATGATATGGTGGTAATAATAATAATAATAACAATTCCAGCGTTACCCATCACACACACAGCAAGGATAGCTGTATATTTATCAGTTACTACATCATGCTGACACGTATTGACAAATTAACCACAAAGGATTTGATCCCCAGTGTGTAACCTTGCCAATACAGCAATCTCCTCATCTCACTCTCCACATAATATTTCTTCACCGAGTTTGATGAAGGACATGTCTATTTCATGGGTCAATTCATTTTAATTAGCCCTCATGCCAATATCACAGGCGATCGGACAGGAAGGAGGAACTCTAATTGAACTCTATGCTCACTCGCACAGGCCGAACTGAAGTCAAGTTTGACTAGACTCAATTAAGGCTCAGATCAGGTTTGAGTTGATTAAATATGAAGCATACACACAAATGAATATTAATCACACTACTCTTTAAGGGGCTGTAAGTGCCCAAGGCGAATGTTGACTAAGACGAGCCAAAAACCCAATGTGGGTGAACTTCTCTACAAACCTCCATGCTTTTTGTTCCAAATCACTGTCCCCTGTCTAACCTAATTATCCCACCGAGCCAGGGTAAAGGTAATTTGGCCCTGACTGATTTAGATTAATGCTGCGCGTTCTGCACAACAGCTGCACGCAGTGGACCCCTGCTTTCCCGCTTCCACTCTCCGCCTCTCTGAATCTCAATGACACCCAGAGAGTTCATTCGGTATTCAACAAATGGCACTGTTAATGCTACAGCTCATGGGGACTCATCTCTGTGGCTTATTAACAAGGGCAACATGGAGCTCCCCTAAGCATACAGTATATCTTATGAATAACCTTTAACTGAAAAAGACAACATTTTAATTGCTGGGGGATGAGTGTCCTTACTTACAGGTGTGTTCTTGAATACAAATGTAATGTAGCTCTTGGCACTGTCTTTGGCTTACAGCTGTGATGCTGGACTGAAACTTTCTGATGGAGCAACTGTTTAATCAGTTTAAGTTTAATAAGTTTAATAAGGTGAGCTTCCTCTTTATCTTGTTAAATGAAGATAAACCATCAAAAAGTAGTTGTCACGGCTAGAGCAAGGACTTGGACCCAAACGCACGACCCACCCACGTAATCAAAAATAATAGTTTTTATTCTTACAAAGTACCAACAGAAAATCACTCTTTCGAGGAAAAAGGCCAACTAGACAAAAAGAGACTAAACAACTCTAACAAAGAAAACAATAGTAAGGACTAAGAGAAAGTAACAACCAAAATACAAGATCTGACTTGACGAGGGATTTTTAAACTTGGACAAAGCACTGGTTCTCTGACAAAACGATAAGAGACACGACATGAGACAAGAACAAACTGAGACGCAGACAATATATACACTCGGTAATGGGGAACAGGTGATACCAATTAGGGCGGGGCAGACAATCACAGATGGCGGGAAACAAGACAAAGACAGGAAGTGGAACAAGACAAGATACACAAGGGGCCATGACTTCAAAATAAAAACTATGAACAGAACTTAAGAAACTAAACAAGTGTTCAAAAGTCCACAAAACATAACAAAACATAACAAAAGGGTACCGAAAACAGCCCCTGATAAGGCTGATATACAGTATATCAAACTAAATGTGTGATCACCTCTCTCAGATTCACTTCTCCAGTGAAAGTTGTTCAGTGTATAATTTCATTCTCTTAGTGTTCCCACTTCCTTCAAGCATGAAGGATACCCGATTTAAATTCCTCCTGACTGTACAATCCCATACCCCCATGATCCCTTCTTCCAGTGGTAATGGCCATGTCCCCAGGCAGCCCATCCTCCATTAGTGACACTGATTAACCCCGCGGTATCTGGCTGTTCACCGCTTGATGTGGCTGGACAGGCGATGGGTCTGAGAACAGGCCAGTGGAGGAGAGAGGTAGCCTGAGAGGACTTGTTAAAATGTATGAGTTTTAGCACATCTTATTGAGGCTACTTCATTTGCTGATTGAAAGGGAGATGTACAAGAAAGCTGCTGAATGAGAATTGGTATTGGATTTTCACCCAGGTGTTGACCAGCCTGCCAATTAGGTGTAATCTGAACTGTGCCCCGCAAATTTGTTCCTTCTACAGCTGAAAACAGGCACAAGTTCATCTTCAAAACGCAAAATAGATTCCTTGTGCTCTGTGGAAAGAGAAGCAGTTGCTTTGATGGCCACTTGATATGACTTAATTAAAATTTGTGTTAAATTACATCTACAGTTAGCACCTGATGTATCCTTGCTCAAATATCTGACTACAATCATCAGGTTGTGGCCTAAATTTGTGTTTGATTGTGACAACAATGGATCATACAAGACAAAGAGTCCACAGCCATGCTAGCGGCTGTGTGAGGCTGTACCATGTATCCTACACACTGTAGCTGTTGAGATATTTCAGCCCGACAGATCGCCTGGCATTTCCATCCCTACATCCACACTGCTAGCATGGCTAAAAAGGTCAGTGGCAGCATATTCATGATATACTGTCAACCTGTATTTGGAAATTTACATTACACAAGAGAGCATGAGCAATAACCTTTAATTGCTCTTACGAAAAGTAGGGAGATGAGTATTTAACTGTTCAACTGTTTCATTTCCACTGACAGAGCAGACCAACAGACCAGTGATTTTAATGGTACTGCAGAGTGGGCTATTAGCACCTTTTCAGACCTGCACTCTAATTTTTACATATTAGCATCATGTTTTAAAAGAAAGCCAACTTTAATCAAATGTGAATAAAAGCAAAAGCAGTAACATTACCAGTGAAGGCCTGTAAACCAAACATGAAATGTTGGGTAATGTAGCTGTAAATAATGAGCGGTTTGATGAAATCAAACCAGACCTAACCTGATGCTCTATGATGAACTGAATGTTAGTAGCCAGTAAGATGTTTCTTGAAAGTTACAGTATATTCACACGTTGCTACAATAATGTCAGTACTACATTATGATTGTGCTGCATATGGACCTGCAGCAAAAATCCCACATAATGAAATATAAATTTAGTATTGAGAATTTCCAGGAGAGGTTTTAGGACCTCAGTGCTTTGCAGATTGAAGAAGCACCATTACCAACAAGATGGAAAGTAGTGATATTGAATTGCTGGGAGTTCAGAAAGCCATCCAGAAAAAAAAATTATCAAACAATTCTGGAAATTAGATTAGATTGGAATGAGAGTTTTATTTGGATATGAAATGAAATTAAAAACAAGGTATTACAGAGCAAAAACAATAAATTGGCAATATTGGTTTTAGCAAAGGTTAGAGGATAATTGATCACTTACTTCAGGCCCACTAATTAAATCCCACAGTCCTCTGCAAAATTGCCAGAAGTTACCTGTTCAGACATTGCAAGTGACTGAATGACTGCAGTGGCTGCAGTCAGTGCTGTATGTTAATATTTGGTCTTATAAAATGGCCAAAGCAAAACTCTATGCAGTTGTACCAGTTGTTTTGGGGTTAGAATTATCCATGAACCAACCGTACCACTTTATGTAAAGTTCAAAGTCTGACACTGTTAAGAGGCTCATCCTCAGAGGAAGCTACACTACAACCTGCAATATGTGTAATTAACTATCACTGAGCTATACTAAGTATCTACAGAAACCATTATGACACTTAAGTATCTACATTTCCACAACAGTTTCATTTCCTAAGTCCCTCAGTTTGGCGTTTCCTTTGACACCTGTAAGATGTTTTCTTCCCTACTGAGATTCTTCTTCCTCCTTTCTCTCATTGTGTCTCTGTTTCCCTTCAAGGTTAAGTGCAGCTGAACTCTGGCTCGACTGGCGACGAGTGACAACCCCAGCAGGTACCGTCGGCGCCAGACTCATAAACATTAGACATGCTTGAAAAAAGGGATGATTTACCTGTCTGACAGCACTTGTTGCCTACACCTGAAAATGAAAAGGAGCCCCCATCACTAAAGAGGCAAGACAGTGAAGGCACAGGTCACAGACTGTCAGTGATGTCAGTTTCTGGAGAGATTTTCTAAAGCTTTGAGTTTGGATTTGCTGCTCATTGCAAAACCTACAGAGGCAGGGTGACGCATGCAGGCCCTGTACAGAAGAGTTTGAGCAAGCAGCAACGGTAATGCATTCAAAAAAAATGTTAATTTGGAGATATGCAGAGCTGACAGTTCACACTTCATGAATAGTGGATGACGTGCACTATGACTAAACTGTGTTTTTCTAATCCAGAAGGAATCAACATGAAGGTGAAAGCATTAAACAGAACTGAAGAGATCATCTCAAACTGTATCGCAAAGGACTTTGTCACAGTTTTGACAAAATATGAAGCTATTACCTGTAGACTTTAAAATTGTTTGACTCTTGAAAACTTTTGACATCCATATGTGCCGTATTTTAAATCAGCTGTTACAACAACAACTTGCCACCTTCCCCTTAAAGAGATTTCACAACAAGTCCACAATTCATGTTATCAACAAGAGACATTACATACAAATAAAACTGATGCCTTTCAAACACTTACTGTGGATCAGGCCAATGAGAACAGCTGGAAACAACCTGATCAGGGACCAAGAGTCTTGTACAGATGTGACTTGGTTGGGTTTTTGGAATAAAATACAACAAAAAAAAAAAACTATATCCATACAGTCGATGATGGCTCGAGTTTTTCAATCTATTCATACATTTTCTAACCCACTTCTCCTGGTGCTTGTTATTTGGGATTCAGTAATTGGTTGATCATATATTAATAGTACTGATAATATTAATCACACAAGACCTATAGGTTAGTTATATCCTAATCTTTGTTTTCCAGCCTGAGAGCTCAAATAAATGAAATGAAATAAATGAATTAATATATCATTATTTAGTAAATGCTTAACTTACTCCACATGTTGTATCTGTAGCTTTTAGACTGAAAAAAAAAACCTTGAAATCAATTTTTTTAAATCTCATTGTGTTTTATGCCTCAATCAGACAGTGAAATTGCAGTTCCAACTGATTGCTGATTGCTTTCTCCTGCTGAATATATTGTTTAACTTTTGTAGAGTTGGTCGCTTTTAGCAAATGTGGTTTAATTAGTTTTGGTAAAGTGGTTCATAATGGTTGTGGTTAACCCCTTTTAGAAATCAAGACGTTTCTAGTAAAGGAGCCCCTGATTTCACTTCCTCTCTAGTTTCCCTTTCATTTTTAGGGAATGAAATGCTAATCATTTCACATTCAACGTTTGCATTATTCAGGAAGGGTCGCCCAAGTTATGTTCATTTGGGTTTGCTTTAATACATTTGGCCCTTTCCTGCAGTATTTTCTGAAATGCACTAACAGGAATTACATGGTAGGGAATTGAGAGGTGGAAGGTGTTAGCGCTCCTTAATGCCCTGGAGAGCTGGCCTGACTTCTTTTATCTCAAATGAGCAGATCAGAGGACTGCTGATGGATTGCTGAGTGTGTGTAAGAGATTTTCAGCTCTGCTGAGTGTACGCCAGGGTAACTCATGCTGTGGGTTTGCACTTGCACACAAATAGGTCTGGCTTTTTATGTACATGATCTTGAATGTTTTAAGACTGATCCATGAATATACACTGAGCAAATTATGCCAAGAACATTAAGTGAACTGAGATATAATAAAACTAAAAACTAACCTTTTTACCACATGTAGAGATTAATCCATCAGCTCTCAGCGGCCAGTGACATCAGTCTTCAAGTGCATCTGCTTTGCCAAAAAGGAGAGAACCGCTGCTAATCAATAATTATCGTGATTCCTGCACTGACTTTGTGTCTTCCCCTGACAGTACACAGAATTTTCCATTGGTTGACGTGGAATTGGTCAAGGTTTTTGTGACTGGCAAGGCTTTGCGCAGCATCAGCAGCAGTAATCACTGGATGAAATACTGCAGTAGAAAACTCTCAAGCTCAGAAGAGAATTAACTATGAAATACCAAGACAAAAAAAAATCCAGCTGGATGCATCTGATTGCAATCCAGATAGCAGCTCCAGATAATTGAAAGACAAACAATGAAGACATTTTTTTCTGACGAGATTTAACAGCAGGCAATAAAACATCATTTCTTATCAAAACAGATTATTTATTTTTTTTAGCTCGACAAGAACGGCAGCACAGTATTGCTGGGCCTTAAGTCTAATGTTGCTTGCATTTCCAGTCCTGTAAGGACGTCATAATTTCCTGTTGTCACACTCTCACATTAGCAGCTGCTACAATGACTGCAGGTCAACCTGTGATTGAAGTCTTTATACGAGAGAATTCACCGGAGCCCAGGCCACAGAATGAGCTGTTTGGTATGCAGACAGACACACTGTATTCCAATTGAGGCATCACACTGTGATCCTCAGCCCTAATCCGTGTTGTTCATGGTCACGACTGCGCAGGAATGTGCTTCTCATAGCAACCAAGTGATTAGGGTTTTTGAAACATCTCACAATTGTATTCTGTGTCACGGACAGACAAACTCTCCATTTTAATTACACCCTGACTCATTCCTTTTCTTCCGTTCATCAAATTCTGGTATGTTATTGCTATGTTGACTCTGCCTCCATAGTTGTTTCTACGTATCCGTTTCAGTCGCTATTTGTCTGTGCATTGCCTTTTTGTGCTAAGTCCTCTGAAGGCTGTTGTTTTCTTAATGGCAGCAAGGCAAATTTGTGCAAATCCATTTTGTAAAGGGATCTCAAACAGATGCTCTGTGTCGTCACTGGAGACTGTGTGTATTTCTCTCTAAACCTTGTGTCTAAAAAAACTTGGAAAATCAATCTGCTCACAATGAGATGCAGAGAAATTTCAGGTTTGAGCTCTTGGGGTTGGCAAAATGGGATCAACCCAACTACAATACATTATAAATGACAGTGTAAATGAGTCTGTTGTTCTTTTCAGAGATGAAACTAAATGACGTGCAGTTGGTTCCATACAGAAAAGGTAGACTCAGTTCAGATGAGAGATGAAAACAGGAAGTCATCCCCTCTAGAGTCTCAGCTCATATTCTGTCTAAATATTTTTTCTCCATTCCTCCGTAATGTCAAGGATGTTCACACTCCATTTTCACTATGTGCATAGAGTTTTATTTTAAAAGCTGTACGGTAACAGTGTGAGGCTCAGGCAGGAATAGAGAAGGAGTCTTGTGTTAAGGGGGAAATGTAGAGCCTTTACACTTTTATGAGCAAACCTGTGAAGTGTCACAGTGGCTGAAGGCTGGTGAGGCTCAACCCTGTCTGACCTCACTACAGTGTCGCCCCCTGGGATTTATGAAACTTTATACTCTGTTCATGAGCCCAGATCTGATCTAGGCTTTGCCTCATAGGCAGTATATTGTGTTATGGCTCCTTGTGCTCACACGACAATAGAGTGGATACAGGAAACCTTTAAAGGTCATTTAAGGGAACCATGTGAATCATATAAGAGCTGTAATTAATGGTATTAGCTACACTTGTGCTTTTCTTGCTATAAAAAGTCAAAAGTTCAAGAAAAGTTTTTTTTTTATTCAAAAAAGACAGGTAAAGAGTTTGTGAAATGTATTCAATAAACATTGGATATATGTGAGGGGGTTATGGTATAAAAAGACTCATTATTCAACTTTAATTCAAGGATTTTTGCTCACAATTAAAATCAAATCAAAAAATAAAATAAAATAAAAATAACATAAAATAAAATAACAATTTTCTCTGAAAGAGAGATCCATGTTCTAGGAAACAGTTATTATTGCCTTCTTTTCAGAAATCCAAGTGACCTGGTGGTACCTCTCAGGGTTTCTGGGATCAGTAGCTCGAATTTTGTCTAGGGGGACCTGTAAGGTGTTCTTTTATAAATCCACCTTTGGGCAGATGGGTTTTTCTGTTTGGGGGATCATTTTTGTGGATCTCAACTCACTCACAGAACTCAAGTCGAAAAAGCAAGAGGAGTTTTACAGTACGTTTATCATATTATTTGTGTTTTGAGCTTGTACATTGCAAACTAGCTTAGGCTATGAATGCTGAGATGTGTTCCATTAGTGCAATGTACCTTAGCATTCATATCCTAAGCTATGAATATCATTTAATGAAAATAAATATTAATATTAATATGGATTAATATAGGGTTTTACTTGATGGCTTACTGTAACTAAGCCAGTAGCTCTGTGCTTCTCCTGCTCTTTGGCCCCAGGAGAAAAACTGTTGTTAAGCTGTGGCTTGAGTCCCTCTGCCTGTACACACACACATATATATATATATGGTGTTATATATATTGTGTTAGAGAAAAAAATCAAGTCTCTGGACAATTTATGAAAATTATATGGAGCTATATATACTTGATTTTTTTCTCCAACACCAACACTGCATCTTGTGACTATCCTTGTTCTAGCAGTAATTGGACAGAGGATGAGTTTTTCCCCGGGTACATTCAGGCTACATTGACATTCTCTCAGCATCTCACCATATCGCAGTTACTCTGCGGCTCATACACCCTTCAGAAGAACACTTTCCTCACAGTTTGATCAATCTCTTCTTTGTTTCATGTGTTTGTCAGTGTTTGCACTCCTCCAGCATTTGTTACCATTGTCTCCGCATCTGCTTTCCTCTCTCAACCCTCCTCTCTCTCCCCAGTGCCTCATCAATCTCTATTCTGCTAAGACTATCTCTAAATCTGCTCCAGTACTTTCCCCTCTCCTCCTCTGGCCTCTCTCCTCACTTTCACCACAGTTCTCTGGCATTCCCTCGAGGAAACCACTTAAAGTGATGTTTCAGTACAACTTTCAACAGGCAGACTTTCCCTCAGCTGCTTTACACCTTCTTTCCTGACGACATTTGCCCGTTTAATTGTGTGGTGGTATTTTACCATTTACATAATCATTTTATGTAATAGCACTTCAATTCTAGTGAAATTCCAATGTCAAAATATTGTTTTTTCATCAAACCTTTAACATTGTTGTAAATGTTATCTTAAAAACAAACTGGACACTTGTTACCTGTTATCAGGTGACAAATATGTAATAGTCTAGCAAAGTATGTCATTATTTTACTGATTGTTGCATTTTATTATTTAGAACCAGCATTGAAACTTTACCAACCCCGTTTCTTTGTGACTCCTTAATACAAAGCCGTTTGTGACCCCTCGACTGCTTCTTCAGAGTAATTTTAGAGGCCTGTACAGATGAAAGTGCACTGTATTTATGTTATAAAAGAAATAGGTGAAGATCTATGTAGCTGATCAAGCCCATTTAACTTTCACCTCATATACCTACAAAGAACAGAATAAGAAAATGTTCCAAATGTTTTATTTTTCTACAGGCAATTTATCAATTAATTGTATGAGTATTGTTTGCAATTATTTGGAACTAATGTGTCAGGACTGAACCCAAATGCACGACTCCAAAGCAAAAATTCAGAAAAGCAAAATCTTTATTAAACAAAGTGACAAAATAATAATCACCCGAAAGGGGAAAAAGGCTAAAAAAACTAAAGTCAAAACGAAGAGAAAATCACTCAATTGAGGAAACCAAAAGTCACTCTTACAAGGAACAAATGGTGAAACAAAGGCAAGGCCACTAGCCTAAACAAGGAAGATCAAGATGCAAAGAACAACAAAACCTGACGAGAGATACGAAGACAAGATATGGAAGCTGGTTCTCTTGACGGAGGACAAGACAAACTGGCACGGAACAAGGGGAGACGCAGACTATATATGCACAACAGGTAAGGGGAAACAGGTGGAAACAATTAGGGCGGGGAAGACAATCACAAAGGCGGGAAACCAGACAAAGGCAGGAAGTAAAATGAGACAAGAAACACAAGGGCAATAATTTCAAAATAAAACAGGAAACCACAAGACAACATAGACACGAGACAAAACATAACAAGGCATTATTTACGGACCATGACATAATGGACATATAAGATAAAGTGTTATCGAAACCAGAAAAAGGATGTGCTACAGTACAATACTGAATTCAGCCAGAGACCTAAATCTGACTAGCTTGTTTTCCTTCCTGCTCAACAATTGAAGGATTTGCATATTTGCAGTGGCTACAGTATTCACATTACATAACCATCAAACCACCTTTGACCTAAAAAGATTAGTTTCAGCCCTAAAAAAAAAAATCTGGACATAAATGTTTTCATGTTGGAGACCATTTGTTACCAATTAATTTACTACTGACCTCTGTGTCGTTCCTGTTGAACCTGAAAGGCCCACAATCCTATGTTTAATCGAATCAGGTGTCTTCTCGGGGTCAGGGAGGAGGAGGAGGAGGAGGATGTGCCCTGCCTCTGCTGTGCAATGGATTAGTAGCTGTGGCAGGTCATTACATACCTGGAAGCTGAGGCTAATCAGAGTGTCGGGGGAGCAGCAGCCCTCCTGAAACGATCGCTTCTGTTTTACCTTTCAACGCTCATCTGTACTAATGGTGTTGTCACAGCGCTGGCATTTTTATGGCCACCTATCCCACATTTCCAATGCAAACACTGTGAGAAGGTGTCCATAACTCAGGGATTGTAAGTTTCTTGCATAAAAAAGGGCATAAATTGAGCACATGAGGACAGGGGAAAGCAAGAGCAAAAAGGATTTTGTTTCAACAGGAAAACTGAAAGGTACATTGCAGAGCTGCGTAGCGTCATGATGGGATTATAATGTACAAAATTTAATGCTTCTTGGCATTCTGCAAAGCTGTTTTCACAGCACACATCTACATCTGTATTAACATGTTAACATCAATTACAGGGGATTTTTGTAGCCTGAGCGTTTGGATACTATACAAGCAAATAATCACATTTGTCACTGGACTGCTAGTGCACTATAAAATTAATGTATACCGCTACTCCTGTTTTTGCTTGTCTCTCTGTAAATTCATTTAAATGCATTTTTAGAGATTTATTTACAGTGATATGTATCCAAGGTTTAGGATCATAAGCTGATATAATTCTTTCAGATCCTTGAAACACGACACTAAAATTTTTCATGTGTAGTCTGTCTTCGAACTCATCCAGACATCATTTAGACTTGTGCATATTTATCTCAGGCTTCTGATTTTTTCACGAGGGTCCTCTGTGCTAACAAGCCTTGAGGTCTAATTAGAGCCTATCGTTGGGACCTTATTTAGCTAGCTTTGCATACACTCAGGGTTCATGGTGTTTAAAGAAAAACTGATGGGAAATGTATCAAATCTTCTGTGGCTTTAAGCACAATGACGGACTTTCACTTTTGGTGTAGGGAAAGATTTAAAGTTCACATCTTGTGCTTTTAAACTAACAAAGAGACAATGCAAACTTACTGAGGTACAAAAGAAGTTAAAGTACTCAAAGTCATTAACTGAAACAGTTCAATATGAGTGTGTTTATATGCTATTTCCTATTGGGAGTTGGTTCCTGAGTGAAATAAAATGAAGTTTGAAAGGAAAATATTATGCAGGTCACTTATGTTAATATAAGCAGATGTTCTACAAATATACAAGCAATAAAACAATGTCACACATCTAAGACACCTCAGTATTAAGCAGCTGCTTTTCACTTCTTGCTGAGCACAGAAAAAAAAACCTCATACTGATCTCAGTTTTTTAATGCCTGCTCTCTAATAAGGTGTATATATTTTCAGCAGATCAACAAACTAACTTTCACTACTTATTACTATTACTTATTACTTACTACTAGTCTTCACTGCTTTATACAACAGCTGCTTTGGGGGAGAAATTAACTGTATTTTGGTCAGAATCTGTCTAAGAAAACAGAGTCCAGGTTAGAAATTAGAGTTACGCTTTCAGTGTACGCCTAATAAGTTCCCCTGGGCTAAGTTTACTTCATACTAAGACATCTACACAGAGTCTTTGGAAAGATCTCTTAATGAATTTAATACTTTCAAGTCCTTATACATTATCTGGGGTTGGACCATAACTACAAATTCAATACCTGCAAATAAAAACAAAGACTGTTATAAAGCACTGTATTTTTTCCCTCTGGTGTTATATTATGACAACTGAAATCTCAGCAAAACATTTTTACTGTATGTCTTGTGAGGAAGTTTTTCCGCCTCCTCACTGATC
Organism: Toxotes jaculatrix; assembly: GCF_017976425.1. Lineage (NCBI taxonomy): Eukaryota > Metazoa > Chordata > Actinopteri > Toxotidae > Toxotes > Toxotes jaculatrix. The sequence goes on along the minus strand of NC_054396.1, from coordinate 11,305,397 downwards.
TCCTTCTGTTGAGTCCCAGTGGTTCCACTTAGCACATATTGCACCATTTATTTTCATTATACTCTGACACTGTGACTACAGCCTAAAACCAGCAGCTCATCATCTCACTGCTGTCTTTGTCTTAGTCCTCTATGGGCCCCAAAACTTTTATTTCATTCTCTACTTTTTTGTTGCTCCTTAAAAAAAAAACTGGAACTTTCATTTTAGGATTCAGAGCATGGCATTTTATTTTATATTAAAATTATATAATAAATAACATCCCTGGATTGTCAAAGGAATAATAATGGTGTCAAAGCTTCCATTACAGACAGCTTTATTAGTTTTAAGCTACATTTTTGCTGCAGCAGAGATAAACAAAGGACAAGGTAGTCTTTGTCCTCGAAAAATTGTTGTTCTACCACATTTCGGTTCAAAGTTTATACGTTTGGTCTTTTATGATCAGTATATGCGTGAGATGAAGTGAGAGCCCAACAAATCTTGCATCTCAAAATGAATAATTCATATCTCCCCAAGGCGCACATGTAATCCTGCATGTGTATGATTTCTTGCTCGGTGTGAGCGAAACTTAAGCTTTTCGATAAATGCACTCAGCAGTCGGCTGCTTTGCTCCTGGTGAGGGGAGCCAAAACCCCACAGAACCTCTGAAGGAGCAATTACAGAACCACAGAAATGCCAATTACCGTGCTCCTTTCAGGGACAATCGCCAGATGTGGACGAACTGCCCCATGTGGGCTCATTCTCTGCCAGTCACGGGGGAAATGTTGGGTCTCTGTAAATAATATCATAAAAAGTACAGTCTAGATCTGCTCTGTATGAAAAGTGCCCTGAGATAACTTCTGTTATGCTTTAGTGCTAGATAAATAAAACTAATTTGACTTGAACTGATTTAAAATGCAGATTGAGTTTTCGTTTTTTTCGGCACCATCATTTTTACCTTCCACGTAAGTCACAGAGTTTTAAGCTCAGTGATTAGGTGTTTTCTGCCTAAATGCACTTTAGGAGTCATAGTTAATGTTTACCTCAAAGTTTTTATGAACACATGCTTGTACAGCTTGTACACAGTTCTTAATCTTCTTTACCGATGGTTTCACTCGGAGGGTTTCATGTCAGTCAAAGCTATGGTCGAGCTCCAGCTGTGAGTCATGAATTAGCTGTCTATGAGAAAACAGAATGGGAGCTTTACTTCCGGGGCACCAGACTTCTTCCTGGTCATGAAATGGCCCAAATGGTTAGCGTTGTCAACTAAGGAACTCAGCCAATAAAAGTTTCTGAGCGAAATTACAAAACCATCAACTTTCAGACTTGGAACAAAACAGCTTGGCTGTCAGCAACCCCCGTGCCTGTTCTGTGTTTTATCGTCACTATAAAGTTGGAACCGTACCGATCGCTTCTCTGCCCTGCTGTTAAGCTGATTTTTTACAGCTTGACAAACTACACCAAAGCCCTTGTTGTTCATAAGACACATGCATTCGCCAGAGGGGCCGTTTGGAGTACATGCCAGTTTATTGGGTGAGTTTGGCACTGCTGCACATGAAACTGTAATAAAAACCCATCTGTTTGAAGGCTGACGCTGAGCCAGTGAATGTGTGTTTTTGTAAAAAAGTGAGTGTATGTGTGTGTGTGTGTGTCTTTGTGTGTTTGTGTGCGCATGTATGCATGTGTACCCTTGAGGATTTGGCCAACAGCATCAAAGAGTCCTCTTCTGATTTTCAGATGTTTTTCTAAAATCAGAAGCATGCTATTCCAGTTTATAGATATATACATGCATCTGCCAAAACTACAGGGGGATGTGTCCACAAAGATTTCATGTAAGACAGAATATACAAGCCACTGAACACACTGATCCACATTGTCCTCACACGCTGTCGAGCTGCATACCCAAAGCATTTCAGCAACTGTGAATGCTCAGTGTTGAACCTCTCAATTCCTTTTGAAGGCAAAGGCAATGTATAATAGTGTTGTCATGACAACAGGGTATGGTGATGGAATTAAGTAGCTGCACACACAAGCAAACGCAAAATTGATTGACTGCATAATGCGCCCTGAATCGTGCTCTCTCTCTCTCTCTCTGTCTGTCTTTGGGAATGCTGATGAACACAGGGACGAGTCTCATCAGAGAACAAACATACTGCAGGATCCTACACACTCTGGAAATCCCATCATCTTACAAATGGAGTAATACATTTTTAGCTTGCCAAGGGCTGGAGGGGCTCAGTCTTTCTTCTTCTTGTTCCTTATTACACCCTACACCTTTAGGTTTCTTTTCTGGAGCAGGTAGATGGTTTGAATATTTCATATTCAATACATTTACCCATCTTGATAATGTGTGATGGCAACACGAAGGTGTTGCCACAGTACCGGGACTGATTTCTCTGTTGGGGATAAATTTAAGAAGGGAGATTGAATTTGGGTTATTTGCAGCAGGAAACATTCACATGATTTAAAACCGTATGACTGTGAAATGTGGAGTGGGTTGTAATAAACTCCATATACAGAAAATGCATGGAGACAGGCAGGACGTTCAGTGTGTCAGTGTAAAAGCAAAATGTTATTAGAATTCTCACGTCAGTGTGCTGCTGCAGGAGGGTTTGCTTTATAGTTAGCTAGCTAGCTGAGTGGGACAAGAAACACCATCCCCTGGGGAGATTTTCAAGTACAGGTTTAGTTTTACAAATCTATTGGGTTTTTTTTTCTTGAAATATGAAGGGACATAATAAGTTCAAGCGACAACAAAGCACCCAGAATTGTTTCAAATGTAGACGCAAATGTACAAAGACAGACAAATAACCAGCAGCCCGGTGAAGCCAGAACAAATATTCTCTCATAAGAAATGTTTGTCTTCCAGACAACTGGCTTTATTAGGTTTTCTAACTCAGACCTACAGTATAAGGAGCCTGCTACAGAGAATGATTGTATTGTTTTCTGACCCAACTATTTTCTTTACTTAATCCATGGGCAATGTAAATTCTCCACTATGTATTATATTTGGAAAGGAAACCCATGTTTTGTTATTTTGTCCTTGACATCCTGTTAATCACAGTTGTCGAGAGACTTAAGCAAACAGTCCAACAGTTTTTTGGAAACACGCTTATTTGCTTCTAAGTGAGACTTAGATGAGAAGACTGATACCGCTCCAGTGTCTGTTCAGTAAATATGAAAGTACAGCGAGCAGTCAGTTTGCTTAACAAAGACAAGAGACAGGAGGAAACAGCCCAGAAGCAAAATCCATCTACCAGCACCTCTAAAGCTCACTGATTAACACGTTAGATCACATTTGTTTTTGTTCGCTCCAATCTTGACGTTAATCTGCGCAAACCAGTTGCTTGCTGTAGCTTCAGATTTAGTGGACAGACACGAGAGTCTCAATCTTCTCGTCTAGTGAATAATTTCCTAAATGTCAGGCTATGGTTTTAAAAGTGGATGTTATGTAAATTTAGTATATTTTTGGGAGAGAAATATTTAATTATTCTGGATGCTCCAGATTATTTAAATAGTCAATACTGGCTTCAAACCATAGGTTATTTTGCAAAAACAAAATTTAAATATTTCCAGTTTTGACATTTCATGTTGCATAACGGCTATAAGAACGTAATAACTAATTTAAAATAAGTGTTAAGGTGATGAGTTAGTAAACATCTAAGATGAGCCTGAGGACTTGAAACGCTTCCCACATGGGGCTGCATGTCTCGACAGTGTTTCCTTTTGCTTGTCTGATCAAAACATTGGTCACTCAGTCGGGCCAGGAGGAAGCTGAAGTGGACCCGACCCTGGAGTACTGACAAAAATTGGTGGAAGATTAAAAAGCATTTGACTGCAATCTGTACCCACTGTGTTCAAATGCCAAGGGCTGCTGAGAGTGAGAGCACAGAAGATTGCATCACCTCCTGAGCCAATAGCTTGCTCTAATGAGGGCATATTAACACTTCACTTTTAAATAGCCAGAATAGATCTTGCTTGTCCAGCTCCACAGAGCACACATTTAAGCAATCGCAAACCAACTGACCGCCGAGTCATTTGGTCCTATAGAGCAATTATTAAGTAGAAGGAAACTTTACATTATGTTCACACGTATGCAATCACACAATAGTACGTTCATAAGTTAATTACTTGTCACACCATTTTATTGCGTCACACAGCAAAGAATTATAAAAAATTCTTGTTGACAAATCTGAATTTCCCTGAATATATAGAGCCACTTCACATGCGATGCACAATACACTCATCACCACTGTCACTATTGTTATTCATTGCATGTTTCTGTCAAGCCACATTAGCTTCAGAAGGAAGGCGGTAAACGGAAAGATGGTTAATGTGCCGCACCTGCTGCTGCCGGGATGCTAGTTGACATCTTCGCTTCTCGGCGGCAGCCAGTTAAAATTGTACCAGAAATGAACAGCAAAGATTTACTGAAGCGCGAAGCCGTATCCAGTGAACCAGGAAATGGTGGCGAGGTTCTAGCCATCATATAATTTTTCCTGAACGGTCAGTGAGATGACAGGTAGAGACAGAGGAGAGAGGCTGGCCAACAATCTGCCTGACTGGAAAGTGATGAATCCTGTGGAGTGTGAAAACACTTTCCCCCTGTTGAGAACTAGTGTCACGGTGTAACGTTCATGAAGGGTCTTGTGTAGGCAAATGACATCGCATCAGTCGATGCTACAAAAGATGGGTCTGAAAGTTTATGGTCTGGTGGTTTGGCAGCTGTAAGTGAGGGAGAATTTTTCAACCACACACCACGTCCTGTGTTCCATTTCACTTTAAAAATCACCATGTAGATGTTTTTCACTGCTGAACATCCTGCAGTTTTAAACTAAGGCAGTTTTTGCTGCATATAAAGTACTGCATCAAGAGAGGGATTAGCACATGGATGCTTCAGTTAAATGTCCTCAAAATTCTTCTTCTGTGTGTGGTATTAGCGATGTACTTCCGATGCGCAGCAATTCCTGACGCTCCGGCTCGGCTCGGCCTTATGAGGAAGGTGTATTCTTGCTCTGCTCAACTCAGCTTGACTCTCATGAGGGACACTTTTTTGCAGAATGTAAGCCCTGCACATCTTCACCAGGGTATGGCAACATTTGACTCACAAAATAGCCTTTTGGAGGTGATACCTGCTTCATCTACATGCTGAAAAGCTTGGCCACTGCAAAGAGAGTGAGAAAATACAAGATGCCTTAGGACTTACATGCCACAGAGTTAAATCCCTAAGGACTGTGGAAAGGATCGAAAACAGCCTGAGAAAACAGAAATGATTGAGTGTGTGAGCAGCTGCACCCACATTTTAAGCCCTCACCTTGTGCATTAAAGCTGCCGTTATATGGTTTCCAAAGCTCGGAGCTCAGTTTAATATTCATGAAGTGCTGAACAGCCTGAGATCTCTGCACACTCAAGAGCCAAAAGAGATATTGTTATTTGATGTGGTAAACAGAGCACAGGAAAAAAGGAGCATAGAGGCCATTTACCATACACACTACCGCTTCCTCAACCTTTTTGGAATAGCAATAGATGTGTCTCAGTTCAAAAAGCTGAGGGTTAGGGTATGGGCAGAGATGAATTTTATAATCAGTGAAGGTAAGAACTAAGAGGATTCCTGAGGGGGTTAATTCTAACATGCAAAATGAAGAAGAGTAACTCTTCCAGAAAAGAAATAGTAAGACAAAAAATGAAGAGGAAGAAGAATGAAAAGGGGGACAGTGATAATCAAACCCAAAAGTTAGCGGGTGCTGGGTTTTTTTTTGTTGTTGTTTTTTTTTTTACCAGCCAGTCAATTAGACCAGTGTGCCATTTTGTTTTACTTAATCCATTCAGCCTGACATTATACTGATGCAGATTTGTCGCTGGGAGTGGAGGTTAATTTGGTTTTGTTTGGCCCCAACCAATCAGCAGTTGTTAGGAGGAAGAATGTCATCAAAGAAATGTAGTGAATTAACACTTGTTATTTATGTATTGGACTTGTACAACTGTGTGAATCTCATTCACACCTGTTATGTAGTTAGGTAGCTGGCTTGAACTGAACAGCCATTGATGGACACATGCCTAAATCGCCAAACACATCTAATATCTACACGGTGATTCAGACCTATGGAACTATTTTACAGAATGTAACATACTGTATGTTTTACATACTGGCAGAGCTCTTAGCACTTCACAAGTCATGCTCTAGCAACCAAACACTATCAGGATAGTTTGGTAACGTAGCTACAAATCAGTTAGTTACATCTGTACTGATTTGACTTTATCGTGGCACCCTACAAATGGCCCTCAGTGGCACTTAAAGTGAGCCTAAATCGTGAGCTTTGATACAAGACTAACTAATTCATTTGTATGATGACAGCCCAGGGATGTCCATGGAGAATATTAAAAATTTGTGAATATTTAAAAGATTTATTTCGGAAATTTATGTGAAAAGTGCTGCAGTTTCTTGAGAGCTGCTAAAATTTGCATCATTGGCTCTTTGTATTTATTTTACTTATATGGTTCTGGGGAATATAAAGAGGGTGGAGATCAGTCAATGAATTTGGATTTTCTGCCAAAGGTCTCCAGGGTGCAACAGTTGCTGTACCTTCAAACGATCCACAAACCCACATTATAACAGGAAAAGATGAACACAAATCGTTTTTCATTGTCCACTAAACACAACACAATAATATGAATTGAAATCGAATAAATAGTACAATCACAATTAACTTATCGCGTTTTAACTATTGTGTGCTACATTCTCTGATTCTCTGATTGCATCAGTTTGCTCAGAAAGAGGAGCACACTCCTCTGTTCTGCTGTCTAAAAGCAGCAGGTAAAAGAAGAGGCTGAATGTGTCAAAGAGAACTCAATAAATAATGGATGTCATGAAGCTTCAGTGGAAGCTGTCGGCTTTGAAATCCACTCCCTGGTTGAGTCACACTCCCAGTTCGCTCCCTTCATTTTACATTTAACGGGCCTTGTGCCGTAGAACCATCATCTCCAACACACACACACACCTCATCTGGCTGGGGCTGTCTGAGACAGTTAGTGCTGGGGAGGTGCTGAGCTCAGAGCTACCAGGCAGGTGTTGTGTCCGTCTTAGGGGCTCACGTCTGCATACATCAGCTTCAATTTCACCCACAGTTCTCTGGGCTTGAGAGCCTGCTTGACACTCACAGGAAGGGAGCAGACAGCAGCACCAGCCAAGGGGAAAACTAAACAGCTATATGAGCCTTTTTCGGACCAGGCACACAGTGAAAATTGTGGGGTTTCTCAAAGCCCCTTTAAGGTTAACTGGTTTTCTTTTGTGGCTGTGAGGTGATTTCTGAGCTTCTCGAATCTGTTCATGCTCATTCGTGGAGGGAGCAGGCTTTTAGCTGTGGAGGTCCCACATGTCTAAACCCCATACAAATCATTTTCCAATATTGCTGACACCAACAGAAGACAGCAGATGCCTTGGAATTAAAGACCTCATTAAAGTCAGAGCAAACAAATTGATTTTATGGCCCCGCATGACTCTAACACAACTTACACAAACCTGGGCGATCACTATAACAGTTTAAATGTGTTCAAACTTTAATTTTAAAAAATGTTCATCTTTTTTTCCCACCAGAAAATCTTAAATGCATGCTGTGAGCTCCACATGTCAGGCTCTTGCACAGATGGATCAAAGTCAGCAGGATAAATGGCTCCTGCCTTTGATAATAATTAATTACACACTCAAGCAAAAACAAATGCGTATGCAGGCTCCTCAAATGTGAGGGGATTACACCTCTCTCAGTAAAACCCAGAGACATACTGTGACCTTTTTGTATCACATTATCATTTTCTTGCCATGTATTTTACATTGTTTTTCCATTAAAAAGAGAACGGGAAAAAATGTCTTTTTGGATATGATATAAAGAAAGAGATTTTGGAGTGAAAAACAACATACACATAAACAACACCATTTGCATAAAAGCAAGAGATATGCATGAAATGTCAGAGGTATTTGATCCCTGGTGCAAAGTTGCCATGGAGATGTAATTTGTGCTCATTGTGCCGTGGTGCAAAATTTATGTAAAATTTATGTTTGCAGAATACCAAAGACACAAGGAGACAACAGAGAATATTCTCCTTGTCTCTGTGTCTCCTATATGAGACCATTGTCCTTCAGCTACAATGTGAATCTTCTAGCTGTCAAACTGGGAAAGAAAGAGCATTGGCTAAAGGCCACTTGTCTTTTCACTGGCACCCAGACCGTGTTTGTACTGTCAGTCCTGCACAGCTCAACACAAACTCATATTTACCCACCACTGTATTGTGTGAAGGTGAATCTAAAAATATATACACATAAATAAATATAGATATGATTGGGCTTGAATTTTGATTACTTTGGCATCACTCCCTGATCTAAGCTGTGCTACACCTATTTTAATCATTCTTTGGTGTATCCCACTGCATGATTAAAATGCAAAATGATCATTTCTCTCTCCATGACTATTAGAGCCTATGGGCAAACATCTGGGACACTCACACCAGGGTTAATAATCCTGTTATGCACATGCATACAGTAATTATGGTGGGAGACGGCAGTTTATTGACAAGGACATTGTAGATTTTCTCTCATACAGCAACTGTTTCTGGATTAGACTGCGTTACCATCTTTTCAAATTCCTATGCTAGACTATACTCTAATTGACAAATTTAAAGAATACACGGTAGTTTGACATTTTCCTTGCATTTTCCTTTCCTCTTGCATATAATATGCATTACATTGGAAGACTGATATCTTGGTGTACACATTCTCTGTGCAATTTTCTTCATTTTCAAATGGGAGTTTGTACGTAACAAAAGAATTTCCCTACAGGGATTAATAAAGTTTTTCTGATTCTGATATGATAATAGTATGTAGCTTTAGCCAGCAGCTAATTAGCTTAGCTAAGCATAACACGGGAAACATGGGGAAACAGTCAGACTGCCGCTGTCCTAAGGAAACAAAACCAGTACAGAACCTCTGTGTCTAATAAACTCTTACAAAAACCAAAGTATTAAATTGGTGATTCTGTGTTTTGTTGCAATATTTGTCCCTAGCTCTTGTTCAGCCAAGAAACAGTCCAGGACACGACCCCTCCTAAAATGGTGATTTGTTGTTCTTATATATCTATAAATGCTTGTTCTAACGAAACACAAGAGATATAATATGTTTATTCCAGCAATTTAGAGATGTCGGTAGTTTGAAGGATGCTAGCTGTTTCTGGTATTTATGCTAAGCTAAACTAACTAGCTTTCATGTTTATAGCTGAGTTTCCCATAATGCAACTAGACCTTTCCCCTGATTTTATTGTCTCTAAGGGGGGATTTGTCACGTAGCCAAGTGAAACAATGAACACAGAATTTAAAATAAATTGTGTAAAAATATGTGAAACTTATGAAATCCCATAACTAAGGTCTCATGAAACATTTTTTTTTTACCTGTAGCCATCTTCAGTGGCTGTAACATTATCACCATCATCTCTCGCTGGATATCTCCGGTGCAGAAATTTAACTTACACGGACGCTAACGTCTGTGTGAGATCCCTCCGCCTAATTGACTCTCGGTGTGAGCCGCTGCACCTGCCTCCACGTTGCTTCTCCCTCCGCCTCCGCCGGCCCGCATCATCTCCTCCTGCAGAGAGCCGAGCCGGAGCAGCAGCGTCTCTCCCTCTCCAGCTCCAGCTTTATGCCTTTGAGGGCTGCCCGGTACCGTGGGGGATATTTTATCAATGCTCTCCACCTAATGTGACAATTTCATACAACTGCTAGAAAACACCGGCTGAAGCAATGGGAGCCTTTGGAGTGTTAATAGGGATTTTACAGTACGCGGGACTTTACATTCAACTTAACGCAGCGCTCAACGTCGGGCACGGCGAGGTGGACAATCATGTCTCTGGAAATGGTAAGTTGTTCAGTGTCTGTGTTTGTTGGTGGCAGCTTGAATGCAAAAGGAAGCGCCTTAATATTATGATTTTTACTCTAGAGGAGTGGCTGGGTGGGATTCAGTGAACAATGATTATTCTTGATCAGGTGCTGATTTATTTTATTTTATTTTATTTTATTTTATTTTATTTTATTTTTTGGTTACTTGTTTTTGTCGTGAAGCTTTTTTGTAGTCTTATTATTGTCTGTGATAAAACTTCTGAATATGCACTTTTATCAGTTATTTCCAAATTAAAGTTGCTGTTGTGTAAGTTGGTGAAGAATTTTGATCTGATATTGACATATCACTTTTAATAACTTATTAAGAGCTGGGCTGCTCATAGCACATTCATACCATACATTCACAGTGATAAAGAATTAGTTTCAGCACAACCTGCTCTGTTTGACTGAATCATCTACAGCATAAAGGTTTTTTTTAGGCCAGTGTACAGTAGGCTTTTTCAGTACTGACCAAAATGTCTGTTTAATTATTACTGCATAAAATCCTTTCTGAAAAACAACAGCTGTAACTATAACAATAATAATATTAAGATATCTGTGGTCTAAATGTCAGCACAAAATGGATTTTCATTTTCATATTATAGTCATTTATTTTATAACACTCACAACTGAGTGTGTGTGTATATATATATATATATATATATATATATATACAGAGAGAGAGAGGAAAAAACATATATTCATATATATGATAAAACTGTTATACAACTGTTGTAGTGGGATCTGGAATATAGTTTAAAAGTACTGGTGGTTTACCTGTATGAGGTTCTGGTTCTGATATTAAGATAAGCCAGTTATCCTGGTTTGGATCATATCCTGGAAATGTAAGTGTTTTTATTTTGTCTAACTTTACGTAACACAATACTGACTCAACTGTTACCATAAGGTTTAGCTTTGTATACTGCAAACTCAAGATACCGCCTGATAGCTAGTCGTGATATCCAGCTCCATTTATGTATTTGAGAGTTTTTAAATCTCAGCCTGGGATTTAAACCATCACTCTTTGTCGTGGCACAAATGTTCCTCTCTTACCTGAGGCTTCAAGAATCCTAATAACCTAATACGACGCTAAAAACAAATATTAATTTCAAGTCAGCTGTGCGAGGGTCGACATGAACTATAAACTCACACAAGAGCAACAGTGCAGTATGTCAACTTTAAAAATTAACACAGATTAATTTATGTTAAAAAGCCTGCAACCTAGATTTGGCTGGGGGTTTACTTTGATGGACATGAAATATCAACTTGTAAGGTAATACAAGCCAAGGTGAACCATAAAAACAAGAAAGAAAAGCACAAGGGCATGTGCCTTCAGTGTTCTTGAGACAAATTACAGTTCCTGTAGGCACCCAAAGGAGAGAGGGCCTCTGGGCTGCACTTTGTGCTTTTTATGGAGGTGGGTGAAGGGTTTCTGTTACTGTACTGTAGCACCTTTATCATAATTCATATTCACAGTTGGGTGTTGAGACAAAACTCTGTGGTTGGTTCTTGACCACATCCCCTATTTGTGCTGTTGCCTTCCAGAGACTCTGATTTGCTTGCTGTGATTAGACAGACCATAAAACTAGCCTGTGAAAACCTGCAGTAAAACTGTATTTTCTTTTAATTAAAGGAGGGGGGTGCCCAGATAAATGGACTTAGCAACAGCTGGATTCAGATCCAGTTTCACAACAGAAAGGCCATCTTCATGTTTAAATATATAATTCTGTTTCTTACAGCTTGCTGTACAGGGTCCTTCAGTATAAATGCCATTCCACATCTCTGTCTTTGAGGATGTCTAGTGTATAGTGATAGTAGTAACAGATATTGACCCTGCCCCTCAAATATGTTTCTGTTTGCTAAGCTAAGCGATCAGACAGCTGCTGAAAATAACTTTTTTTTTTTTTTTTTTAGCTCAGATTAACTTTACACAGTGGCAACTTTTTCAAAAGAGAAATTCTTAATTCTGCCCAAAGAAAAGAAAATTAGAACAACTCTGTATCAGTACCAGTGTTTTTTAAACATGATTGACATTTTCACCTACTTGCAATTCTACCTTCCTCCAGCAGGTCCAAACATGGATTTACTGTTATCTAATTAAATTGCGTGATAACCACTTCATCACAGTGTCTCACCAGCTGTCCCTTGAGCCCTTTCTGCTTAGCAAGTTAGCTTTAGTTCAATCACTATAAATGAGTGCAGCGGTTCTAAATGGATTGACTGTCTTGGACAGGTTAGAAAATCAATTAGCAGCATTTGTCCCAAAGGGAGTTAATTAGAACTGGCTATAATCGTTGTGTTCTTTCTCCCACTCTGCGTGTCAGACTGGCCATGAAGAAGAAACGCCTCAGGGAGTAGAGCCCTCCACTTTCACTTTTAAATAACAGCAGCTCCAGTACCAGAAAAGAGAGTTTTGGTATCTTTATGGTTAAATAATCCTCAGGAGATTCTTTTTTTTTTTTTTTTTTTAACATCTGGCTCTTTGATAAATTGCCCAAACAGAGGGGAGCTGAGCCTTCATGTGGAGCAGAGAGGCTGGATGCACTGTTCCGAAGAGTGCTTGTTAGATTCAGCTCAGGCTCATTTGTTTCAGCTAAGTGCATCTGGTTTGGGCCCGGTCATCCCCTGGACCCCAATTTCCACTTGAAGTGTAGATCGAATCACCTGTGATGCACAATTATATGCCCAGGTTAGATGGATCAGTACTGTCACCGCAGTTGTGCGCCACATGTGTCAGAGGCATGATTCTCACCTGTCATGCCCCTGGGGGCGGAGTCTTAGTGGTGAGGACAGAGAAAAGACCTAACAGTTGGTGTTGTTTGTGCTTGTGTGGTCTTGTGTGTGAGTTCTTGTCCCTGTAGACGGCGTATAATGCAAAGTGATGATAAAGCCGCGTGTTTTCATCATAAATTCTGAACATTTCCAGCGCAAGCCATGGCAGTGTTAGTGCTCTTTGGCAGCGCTCATCCTGTTATCCATCGTGAGCGAACCGCTTTCACAGTGTGGGGGCGTGTACCAATTCATTAGGCCTCCAAAGTGTCTGGGATCCTCTGCCAGTCCTCTGCTTGGTGTCCTCTTAATGAGGACGGCCAGCCCAGGCAGTTTGCATTGGCTTTCAATTTAATGGAGCTCTGGCTGTGCGAGGGGGTGGGGTGGGGGGCAACAGATTGTACAGTCATACTGTCACAGCAGAGGGTGCTGGCAGAGGCTCGGTAGGAGAGAGAGCAAGGGAGTGAAAAGATGGTTGAAACAATGCTCACCTCAAGAGGATGCTGGAGACAGGAGTAAATTTTAACATGTCGCGACTTGTCAGCTGCTTCCCCTGATGATGCAGTCATCTCTGGTGTGTTTGTCATGACCCATTGATGAAAAAGTCTCTGTCTATTCCACTGATCTTTCTGTGAAATTATTAATAAAAGCACATTTTCAGACAGAAATCTTGATTAAACTGGGTATTCAGAGTCATTCATTGTTGATTAGCTCTTTCATTAAACATGAACTTTTGCTTAAGGTTTGTCCAATTAAGAAAAGAGCCAGATACTCTTGTCGCTTTGCTATAAAAACAAAAGGGCAGCATAACAACTTGGGCTGTAACAGCCCATTGTTTTCATTAGGAATTCGACTGCAGAGTATTTTCTGCAACAACCAATTTATCGTCTTGTTCAATAATATGTTGGAAAAAAGATGGAAATGCCCATCACATTTTGTTAAGGGTGTTGTTTTCAAATTATTTTATTCAACCAAAAACATAACAGTAAATATTCCCATTTTATTGTAGCTGGAATCAGGGATTGTTTTGGCTTTTGTGCTGGAAAGTTTAAAGATCATCAAAATTGTTGATTAATTTCCAGCCGAATCAGCTCTTTAAAGAGCTCTAACCCTAACCCTAACCCTAACCCTTAACCACCAGAGAGAGGAAGATAGTATGTTTTTCTTGACACTGAAGAAATGTCTCTGAAACTGAAAGGGACCAGAAAAGATCCTGAGAAATTTATCTTTGTGTAGGTCCTTATCTTGTCCTTGCATATAGTCCACAGCGTGGACACCTTCAGCATTTAAGGTGCAGTTTAAGGCGCAGTGAAAGTAAAGGACTCTGCCTCAGATGGTTGGAGAATGGAGAAAATACTGTATAGTGCATTTTTGATAAGGTCCTAGTTGTTTAAGCTCATTTAGACTCACTTGAACTGAAATATGTTGACAATACATTTTATTACATTACAGCCATACTTCAACATACAGCATTACTTCAATGAAGGTGAAACTGCCTCAGCTTTAATTCAGCTTCCATTTTCGTTCTGTGGATCGCTGTAGATTGGACACATCAATGCCAGGCACAGAGCTCTTGCACTCAACTGTCCCATCTCATGAAATCACACATCACTTAAAGGTTCCCAAGGGCAACATACTAGAACCGAACATAATGTTGTCTTTCATCCCCCGGGGAGTACAGATGGAGTACAGTGTGCGTTCTCGAAAATGCCCCAGAGCTCGGGCATGTGTTGTCAACAATACGTGCCACTTTGTGTTGCCCACACACTGGCAGGAAAGGCAGAAATAGTCTCTGAGTCTTGTGTCCCATGGGCTATGAAAAATTCACTCCTCAGACCCAGAGTATCGGCGGCAACAGGCAGACAGCTGCTTGCTTGATTGCTGGCTCCATTCTTATTTCATTATTTTACCTTCCACCTTGAATGAGGTTGAAGGTCTCTCAGCAAGTGATTATTTCCCTAAGGAGACTCCTGTCTGTTTGCCCCGCCACTGATTCTAAACCAAATACAGCGTTATTGACAAATTCCAAGACTACTTTGTCATTGTTGTGTTTTTATTTCCCCACATTTGGTTATAGGCTGTCGCTTGTACTGTAACTGTGCTGTACCGAAATCCCTCGACGCAGTAAGTCAGGGTGATAGTAACTGCAGGAATAACATTTGACTGAGACTGTAAGAAGCGTAGGAACACTGTAAACAGAGAATACAGTAAATTAATAAAACAAACTTAATCTGGCTGCTAAATAATAATCTTTTCATTGGCATTGGGTGAAAATTTAAAAACGTGTTTCTAAGCCTGTACAAGATACATGAGGTTTTTCCCATATTCACTAACCAAACATGACTTCTTCCTCTAGTTGGTTATCTGCACGCAGGATTAAAGCTTTTTAAGATCAAGATAAATATCTGCAGCAGGTCTTTTTATTACAGGAGCTTCTTGTTGTTTCATCCACCGTTCCCTCGGGGCTTCCCTGATTATTAAAGCCATTCATCAAATTAGCGAAATACCTCTTCCCCCACGGCTTCTGTTCACGGGCTATTTACATGCACCTTGGTGGAAGTTATGATGTTAAGCTGGATTTTTACGTCTTGCTATTTACTGTTTTTTTTTTTTTTTTTTCTTCTCAGTGATTCATTTCTTCTCTTCAGTGCCCTACGGATGTGACTCAAATAGAGGTATTGAGTTAATGAACCCGATTTTACTAGCCGTCCCTGTAAGGTGGCACCTTTTCAGATGAAAAATGTTTGCACTTAACTTTGAGAAGGATTTCCACATCTTCCAGCTACCAGGGCATCATTTCAAATGCCTTCTCTGTGTCTTTACTCTTTCAGTACCTGTACACGACTATGAGATATATGCCAACATTCACACAGACGTTGAAAACATTGTTTCTACATTTGTATTTTCTTTTAGTGTCAGAAAAGAAAATGGAAACAGACAAAATGATGATCGTAAGTTATTTAGACGGTAGAATTTCTGTATAATTTTCAGCTTGTGGAACACTGTTATTAGCTCGCTAGCCTCCCTATTTTTTCAGCGGACGGGGACATTTTGGCATGGAAAATCAATTCTGACCATGTCCCAATCATTTGCAGTGCCTTTGCTGTCTTGTCTGAGTGTCCAGCTAGTGTTACTGAAAGGGAGTTGCATTTCAAGCCAGCAAACAGATGGACAGTGAATTTTAGAAACACCTCCCACTGGAGTACAAAGAGTTTGAAATTGAATGGATATGTCTTTTTTTCCATGTTTAAACAACAGTTCAGATTTCAAATAAAAAGTGACAGCTCTAGTAGCAGCTCTAGGAAACGTAGAGAGAACGGACTAACTCATTATTGGCTTTGGTCTCATGTGATATGTTGACTATAAGTAAAGTACAGACTAATACAAGCATCATACTTTAATGGCTTGACAAAGAAAAGCAGAAGCTTTCAGGGTTGGTGGCAAGCTCACGCTGCACGCCTCTCTGACTCACACTCTCCTGTTCACACACAAGCACACACACACACACACACACACACAACCACGGAGAAGCAAAGATACGGATGTCACACTTGCTTCTTGTCCATGCTAATAAGCCCTCTGTAATTTAGTCAACCTCAAACAGCTCAAGCTCCCGCCACAGCAGGGAGGGAGGGCGAGAGGGAAAGAGAGGATCGATGGATTGACCTCACAGTGGCACTCAGGCTGGATGGATCTCTCTCATTTTCCCTGGGACCTGACGTGAGAAAATACTAGAGAGGTCTCTTTTGGGCTTGAACAGTGCACATGCATTTGTTTATATATTTATGTCCTCCATCGCATTGCTTTCTTTCATTATTTTCTCTTCCCTTTCCATTTTTAATGAGTCTTCCCTGGATAGCGAGCAGCTGTCTATGTGTTCTTGTGGCCTCTCTTCTATCACTGCTCTCTGAGCAATATAGTGAAAAATGCCCAGGAAGACCATTTTAAAAATGCATGCACTGTACTTGCATCTTCAAACAGGGGTCCCCTGCCTCTACTGGAAGGTGGTTCTGACAGTACAGCCCTTATGAAAATCTCTACTTAGAAAAGGCCAAGCCAGGTGAACTCATTGTGGGCCAGCTCTATAGCATTGTAAATGAGACAAACCAGTGGGCTTGAGATTTCCCTGAAAAGTCAATATTCACCTCAGAAGTACATGTTTTCACTCTTTTCTCTGCCAGTTTGTGGTCATGAAAATTTACCAGTGGAGTCAGCTTTTGTTTTGATTTAGCATTCTTCCAAGGTTATGGGATTGATTTCTGGTGATGCTACTGTGATTAAAGTCAGGAAACAGTTGGATGTCTGCTGAGCAGGCTTGTCAGGACCTGACGTCGGCACAGCACTCACCGGGAGACGGTGTGTTTGTCAACAAGTCGTGTTTCACAGGCAGGTTGAAGAGGGTGCATAGAAAACTGAACGGCAACTGGCAATTTGACAACAGCCAGATCGATAAAGCCGGGACGAGAAGGAAGAGGAGGAGGAGGAGAAGGAAGGACAGGAAAGGCAGGAAGATGAGGCATTAGTTTAGGCACCGCATGATTTGGAGATTTGGATAATTTGGGATGTATGCATGAAGCTTCAGGGGTGTATCTGTTATAACGGTCATAACATCTTTGCATTTGTGACACTGTTTGTTATGGATCCTAGAATCAACCATTCAATTACTGTCTATCAACTGTCCATGGACATTTTTGTTTTACACATTTTTTTTTTTTTTTTTTTTTAATGTAAAGCACACTTAACGGACCAGTGTGTAGGATCTAGGGGGATCTACTGGTAGAAATGGAATGTAATGTTCATAATTATGTTTTCATTAGTGTATAAACACCTGAAACAAAGAATCGTTGGGTTTTCATTAGCTTAGAATGAGCCCTTCGTATCTACATAGGGAGCTGGTCCACTTCCATGATGCCCACCATGTTTCTGCAGTAGCCCAGAGCCAAGAGAGGTACTTTCGCATTTTCACGTTACTGTAAGGCCACCGTAGTTTCTATTACACGCTTGGAAAGGTAGGGATGAGAGGTGGGGTACAGGTGGTTGCAATCTGCAGCCTCACCACTAGATGCCACTAAATCCTACACACTTGTCCTTTGAGGTTGAACACAGTACATTACACTGAACATCCATTTTAGCACTTAGTGTTTTTTTCCATACAGTTACTTCATTGTGATACATATGAACATTGTAAAAAATAATTTTAGTAATACCTAATAATAATCTGTGAAGGACGAGAAACAAGTTGATTGTCAAATGTTTTTGCAACCTGTCATACTACATCATCACGTGTCAGATTTAGTCGACAGGTGCAATCGTGGTATCCCTTCACAGACTGAGCTTTACATACAGCAGGCAGATATCAGGGGCACATGAGGAGGAAACAAAAGATGAGTTGGTGGGTTGGTAAGTGTGAGACAAACAGATAACTTAGATAAATATTGAACCTGTACCATGCTACAAAAAGCCAAAACTTTTTAAGTATTTGTTTTACAGTAGTTGGATCCGTAATCTGAGGAGCATTCACAGAGAGGCACATACAGTATATAGAAACCATATTTAGTTAGCTTTAGTAGAAACTGAGTTGTAATGGATAGTATTCAGTTGCCTGCTGATGAAATCTGACTTTATTATTTGGTGAATATAAATACGTTAAAAACTGAAATTAAGAATCACAATTTCCTTGTACTCTGTCACACAGACACAGTTCTGCTGCCTTGGTTTGAACAAGAACAGGGAAATTTCATTTTTGTACAGGGATTCAGCTCAACTCATATTTTCTTGTTATTAATGGCAGTTGCCTGCTGATGAAATCTGACTTTATTATTTGGTGAATATAAATATGTTAAAAACTGAAATTAAGAATCACAATTTCCTTGTACTCTGTCACACAGACACAGTTCTGCTGCCTTGGTTTGAACAAGAACAGGGAAATTTCATTTTTGTACAGGGATTCAGCTCAACTCATATTTTCTTGTTATTAATGGCAAATTGTCCTCACCTCCAGTTCTCTGTAGAGCTTAGAGTCATTATTGTCCAAGTCTCTCCACCACCATGTCCAACAAATTTTGGATCTTCCCTCAGTTTTTTAGGCTTTTCAGCGATCAGTATGGTGCCATTTTTCATATAATTAATTCTCAACATTTGTGTGAATATCCACATTGACACTGATCGCAGCAGTTTACAGAAAAGAAGGACCTCAGAAATGTTTGACATGTTGAAGAGTAGAGCAAGTAAGAGTAAGAGATAAAAGAGGAGTAAGTGGAAGTGAGCTGGTGATTAGTCTCGCTAAATTAGTGTAAAGCAAATAGTTAAACTAGAGTGTGAAATCTGATCTTCACCCAGCTTTTAAATACCCATGCAGTATTTATCATAAAATCATTAACAAAAAATAGAGATTATATGTTTAGAATGCAAAATTGCATTGACATATGGTAATGGGTTTAAACTTTAATTAAAAGCAGATCTTCTTGCATCCAGCGTCAGAGCTATTAAAATAATAATGTTTTACTGAATGATGTAGCACTTTAAAAACAGTTTTATTCTCTTTAGCCTTTGCATCTCAAGGCCTACAGCATGAATGAGGTAGTGAAAAGTTCTTCTGCCAAATTTCAAAAAGCAGCAAAAAGCTCTGATGCACATTTGCGACAAAAACCCAGAACGTTTCACTGTCAACATGTCGAAGTTCCATAAAAATAAAAAAACTTTAATGGAGCTTTTCGACAGACGAGTGAAGAAGCCATATCCATTAGTGAAGAGAGAAACTGAAGGATGCATATTGTAACTCCATTTACAAGCACAAAGACTGACAGGGCAGAGGGTTAGTGTAGACTGTAATACAGCAGTGGGGATAATTGCCTTTCTTGTCGTGTTTAGAGAAGAGCTGAGGCCTTTAGCTCTCCCAGCTTGGTCAAAATAACTTGTTGTTCTCAGATACTTCTGTGTTTTCATTTTATTTTATTGTCCAAAACTTGACCCAGTGAGGTTCTGTGGATGTGCACACAACTGTATTTGTTGCTGCACTTTTATGATATTGTTACCTAGGGATACAACGAACATTTTTGTTCATTAGGGATTAATCTGTACTCTGTATAAACTTAACTGATTATACTACATGACTGCTTTTGACCTTATCATCTATTTGGGTGTATACGGTTGGAAATATATCTACCAGTTGTAAAACGGCTTTTTTGTAGGATTGTTTTGTTTTTAATCATGTTTTTGCAGTTCAATTGCGGGAGCTAGTAAAAACAGCAAAAACAGTTGGGATTATTTTTGTTTAATTCACCAATAATTAATTAATTACCCCACTCCACAGTAGCCTGCCCTTTGCAAGATATTGTTTGAGCTTAATTACATGTGTTTTCTGTTTCTCCTCTGCCTCACTCAGTGACGTCTCTCACACAATCATTCCCTCTATTTCTGATTTCATTATATATCCACTCGATATTCTGAATAAACCTTTGCTTGTGTTCCACCACAAGGTTGCACATGGTACAGTTTTTGTTGGTAAAAATGTTTGCACATGAGCAACTTAACCAACCCCTAAAAAGCTGTAGACCAGCAGTGACTTTTTTTTTTTTTTTTTTTTACCAATTTTGGACAGACGGTGGTATCAATAGAGATGGAGGATTATTTGTTTTGCAGCTGTAGCCTTTTTTGCATACTCTAACATCTTTTGATCTCCCTGCTGTGTCTACATTTAGCCTTTTTTTAAACAAAGTTAATTACATGATGGAGTCAGTGAGCCTAAACAGTAATTGTATTTCATCTGTGACAAATAAAAAAAAAAAAAAAAAAAAAAAAAAAAATATATATATATATATATATATATATATATATATATATATATATATATATATATATATATATATATAATGCTTCCGTCATAGTGTGGGGACTCTTCCATAAATTCTTTTTCATTTTTCTGTTCCTCTTCCACCTGCTGGGGAGAAGAGTTTTGTGCTTTGTTCTTTTTTCAGATTGTTGTGATCCTCTGTGCTTTGGTTGTGTGGTTGGAAGACATTGATCTGTGTGTGTGTGTGTGTGTGTGTGTGTGTTTTTGTGTGTATGAGAGAGAAACCACATGTGTGATTGGTGTTGCAGGATGATATTTGGAGAGAGCCTTTTCTCCTCCAATAGTTATACAGACACCTTGTTCATTCATTATGGTTCATTTGTGACAGCATGTCAATGTTACCCATTACACCATTAAACATGCATTTCAAATCCACAGTTACACAAACACACAGACATCACTGGGTGTTGAATACAAGTCATAGGGCACCACACACAGTGAGGCACACACACTGGGTAAGTCTCCCAGGATGCTGAACACCTGCCAGCACCAGTGGGCAAGGCTCCAGGAGATGTAGTGAGCTACTCTGAGAGTGTTGGAAGCATCTCTTTGTGCCAGACACCAGAGAGCCAACACACACAGACTGCCCACTCAGCGAGAGAGGCACAGAGAGGAGGAGAAAATAAAGAGGGGAACTGAATTAAAGGAGGAAGGGAGGCGAGAGTATAGAAGAAGTCTCAGTGAAAATAAAAAAGAGGTAGAAGCGCTAATAGGTAAAAAGTAAGAATGAAAGGGCCAATAGAAAAGGGAGAGTGGAAGAGTAAAAATGCAGTATTTTCAACACACAGGAGGGGGAGATTTGTGGGAGATGTTACTGAGCCGGCGAGAGGGACAGCAGGGGAGAGAAAGAGCGAAGAAAGGATTTAAACAAGAGGAAGAAAGAGGTGGAAAATTGAGAAAAATCTTGCGTTTGCAGAATCGGGGTCTTATTGGCTGGCTGGGGAAATGAGAAAGTGCAGGAATTACCTTGCAGCTATAAGCCTGTCCTGCTGTAGCTCTGGACTCCCGAGTGTATTTCAGGACTCCCTGTGCAGCTCTCTCCTTGACTCGACTTTGACTTCACACACTGTGGTTTCAAATGGCTGTGGAGACTCAGCTAGCTTCATTAATTCTTCACCATTTCTCCTTCATACTATACTTTGGTTGTAAGTTGTGGAAAAGGACTGGTTTATATTTGAATAGGCACCAAGGAAGACTTTTGCAAACAATGATATACACTAGAGGTAAAAGATAAACGAAATCTCAATCAAATTTGGCCTTGATTAGTCAGTTGTTACGTCTATAAATTAAAAATAAATGGTGTAGGAAGCAGAAGCCAAAAACATTGCTTTTATGATGTTAATCAAGGCCAAACAACATAATGTTTTAAATAGTTTTAAAACTCTAACCAGCTAAATATCTACTTGCAAATTGACTACAGCAAACACGGCACGTGTGCAGTTTACAATGGAGCAACAATGGAGGAAGCACTTGTCAAAAATGTTCAGGACGCTGTGTTCTTGATTTCAGACAGAGGCAAACAAAAGCCAGCTTCTCATTTTTAGCCGTCAACAGTCCATTTTGTTGGCTTAAATGAAAACTAGCAGATTTTATCAGCTGTAGCTGATTAAGCTAACGTTAGCTTTGTGAGATGGTTGAAAACAGTCTCCATCTTCGCCATTTTAATCTGAGAATAGCGTACAGGATGCTACACACGATGTTTAGATAAAGGAATTTAGAAGCAAAAGTTAACAGGTTTCAGGAAAAAGCCTAGTTTAAGTTTGATCAGATAAAAATCTAAGATGAGGCTTTTATTTTCATTCTAATTTAACCTAAAGTTAAAGGTTTACCTGCTACGTGGACAAGCAAAACAGGGGTTTGATTTAAGTTTTATTGATTGCATTTTTTTTAAATAACGGTATGTTTTACTATGTCATGATATAACTATATTCAACACTCATATAATGAGTTGGGTTTGGGTTGCTGGAGTGTACTTCCCCAAATTCAAAAAAGAAGAGTTGCAAAGATTAGCTTGAACTCTGGTATCGCAGCATCCAGGACCTGCTTCCACACACTGGAGAAAGAATGAAAATAACATGACATAACATAGCAGAGATTTTTCTTTTAATGTAACCTTCAACCTTGCAAAAAAATGTATTATGAAAAATCCCTTCAGAAATAAGGCTGGGTTACGTGACTGCTGTAGCTAGCTGTGATTTGACACAGTTTAGCAAAGGGGTTTAGCAATCTATTCATTTCATTCACATTCATTCAACGAATCATGTAATAAGATAATAATTTGAGCATTGCTTTAGTCACTTTAGACGGTATATTTGTCCATATCATCCATTTTTATGCTGGCTTGTTTTGTGTGTTTTGCTGTGTGTGCCCCACAAACTTCGTTTTTGTCTGCAGGAACACAGTCTGTTCAAAGTGACAGATGCTGCTGTCTGTGCTCTGCCGTTAGCTGTTGATACTGTATCTGGAGGACAAAAAAAAAAAAAAGTAGCACCTGCATCGAATACTAAGAAAACCCATATGATTGAAATGCCACCTCCTTGTTGTTTTCTTATATATTTTATGCACAGCGAAGTTCTCGGCTATTCCAGGCTTCAGCTCTGCCACCATATGTTCAAAACACATTATTACAAGACATTATGATAAGTTTTGTCACACCTTCTGTGCTCTTCATCAGATAGCTGAGGGATGGAGTGCCATATTGAATAATGAGATGTAAAGGGGAAAATATAAAGGGAAAGAAATAATAAGAAGATGACTCAATAAGAAGTGAAAGTTTTTTTTACACATACGACACCTTTGAGTGTTTTTTCAAACATAAAGTTAGTGCTGTTACACGAGCAAGGATCCTTGGCATGAAACCATGAGGAAACACCAGGTGTTGATTTAGTCTCACTGTGTAAAATTCCAGAAATAATTGGCTGCTTAAGAATTATAGCATAGGTGGTGTCGATACATCTAAAATAGCTCCTCTTGTATGTTCAGAGATTTTAGGTCTGGCTTCAGTTTATCTTCTGAATCCTTTAACTTTAAAGTAAATGTTGCTATTTTTGAATCTCTTGGACTTGCTCAGTACAGATTGGAGTGATTTGTTATGCTGCCACGCTGATTTTCCTGCCATCAGGAAAGCCATGCATCATCAGATGAAAATGAATCATTATGCCAGCTGTGATTACAGTCTACACTGGCATTGAAGGAATAGTTAGCGCTACAGGAAACTGTCCCAGAAAATGTGTCCCACTGTGCAGCCGAATCACAAAGAATCAGTGCAGGAGCACTGATTGTCTCTTTTTCCTTTTCACAGAGCTGCACAGGACTCAAAAATCGGGCCCAGAAAAACATTTATATGGCTGCTTCAGTGGCTAGTTATCTGTGTCTCCTTCTGTTTTGCTGTTGTATCTGTCTTAGAGTCTAGTGATAGTTTGACAGTTTAAAGTGACACAGTCAAACATATTTGTAAAATGCCCATTTTCAATTTGTTTCACCTTTGGAATTTTATTTTACACCACAGCAGAAGAATCAAACCAGAAATCCTAGTAATACATACTTGTAAAACGCCTGTGCTGGTTTGTGCATGCAGATAATTCAACTCAGTTCAATGAAATGTTTAAATATTTAATCTTTGGTACTATACCGTATATAATATGTACAATCAATGTGGCATATTCCTTCTCACCCTCTACTTTTGCTTAACTGGCATGTAAACGATGGAAAGATTAATATGTGCAAGAATCAACTCTCAAATTAAATATATTTTATTTTCACTTCTAAATGCTTAACTTAAAAGTTTTAGCTTTTAGTTTTTAGCTTTTTCTGGAGCTTTAACTGCATCTCACAGTCTTTATCAGTAGATCGAGTTGTCTGGGTGTTGATGAGGACCACAAGATGTTATTGAAAGGTCCAGAAAAAGCAAGGAAGTGGACCTTGCATTAAGATTGACGTTTCCAAGTTAAAAAATGAACTTTCAGCCTCAGCTGATACCTGCTGTTCCATGTTGCTTGTATCTGTCATCACCCTCACATGGATTCTGCTGAAGGAAACTGTGATGTTCATGACATCAATACTTGGCCTGATATATATTCAATAAAGCATATTACTCATAGATGGAAATGGTACATTTAATCATAACTGTACCAGTGCGCAGGTGGAAACTGTCCTGATAAGGACAAGCAGCCCAGATAATTAGGTGTTTTCCTAGCAGTATTTAACAGTTGGACCAATCAGACAACCCTGTCTGTAACAGTTGAGTAATCGGTAATATTTCATTCCTCTAGGAGGAGCATGGGGTAAGAGGGTTAAAAGATTATCTCTTGGAAAAGAGATTCTTGGTTCTCCAGACCCTTCACAATGGCAGATATGTACTTTGTACTCTCTGTTATTTGAAGATTTAAAATTGTGTGATTCAGTATTCAATTTTTTGTCCTCCCGAGTCTTTGATTTGGTTCCTACAAACCCAGAAGTGAAAGTTTTGATAAAATTTGTGTAGTCGTAAAAGACGGAAGAAAATCCACAACAGTTCGCACTGAAAGAGGGAGATGGAACAGGACTGGAGAGATAGACCGCATTTGACTGAAATGTATCCTTATCTCACCTGTTATTTTTCAGTCTCAGGAGAATTTGAGCTAGACAGAAAAGTATAAGGAGGTGTTATTTTGAAGTGGCTAGAGCGTGCTCATACATAATGGACCTTCATGTTGCCATGACAAAAGCATGTGCTGTTATTTTAACACCTTACATAATCAGGAAGACATTTCAAGGGTTTAAATCCTTAATATGGAGACACTTTGTCAATACTTTATCTCTTGGCTGAAGAATTAAACATATACACAATTATTTAAATGCTTTGGTTGTGGCACTCAGAAGATGACTCAGAAGCTTTTTGGTAATGTGGGCTGTGTTAGTCTTTACTTCAGTCTCTGAATGCAGGTGCAGTTTTCAGCCGAGCCAATAATGAGAGGACATTAATTGAGCTACGTGCTGTGTGTGCTGTGTTTTTCACTGACAAATATTGATATTGAACATTTGGAAGGTATGTTCATTCTGAAAATGTAAGAAAAAAACACTGACAGTGAACATTTTATAAAATGAAAGTGGTATTCGTGCATTGTTTACAATGCTTGGCATGATGAAAGGAAAAGGTTTTACTGCAACAACAAGGTAGTGTTAAGTGGACTGACTGGACTCTTATCGCTGTGTGTGTATTTGTGGTTAGTCACTCTGCTTTTCAGCTCGTCTCTCAGTCTTTCCTATCACTTTTCCTCACTTTTCCATCTTTCCTCTCCCCACTCGCCTCAGTTCACCTCTGGCCTCCATCCTTCTTTTCTCTCTTTTCCTCTTGTTCCTCTTCCTCTATCCTTCTTGGCCTCCGTACAGCTCCATCCTTACAGTATGTCTGCTCATGACAAATGAGGCCACTGCCTGGCCGCAAGCAGCGGTGCATCAAGGGCATGACTCCTGAGGGCCCAGTCAGTCAAACGATACCAAAACCCTCTCCTCCACCAGTCCTCTTTTCTCAACCCTCTTCTTTCCATCATACTATTCATCCTAGGGCCTGCACCCCCTCTGCTCTCATTAACATAATCTCTAGCAGCAACAGGCAACTGTTTTTTTTTAACCAAACAACCTCTGATAAACCGGCTGTACACCCACCTGCCCCAAACAGCTGACATAAAAAGTTTGCAACTAACTAGTGAACATAGAGAACAAGAGATATCAATTTAGCAATTATGAAAATTTCTGTGATGAGCTGGTAGAGACCAAAACAAGGCTAAAAAGAGGCATTACTTCAAATGAATGATGAAGTTGTAATAGCAACATAATATATGATATACATAATGCATATATTATTTAACACATCTCAAACACTAGAACATATGGGAAAAAGAACAGTTTCTAATCTACTGCCAAGTTATATACTGTATGTCCCTGAATCTAATTTTAATTGATTCATGTTTTCTTTTTCCCTGTTTTTCTTCTTTGTTTCTTCAAACACTGTAAAAGCTGAATGTGTGTTTACACATTGGAGTATTTTGGTCATTTTTGTGTCCATTTTGTCTGTGTTTCTACAGACAAGAGAGGTGACAAAGTGCCCCCCCCCCCCCCCCACACACACACTGAGTGAGTCAGATATGTGATGGAAAATGTGCTGTTATGATGAGTTAATGACCATTGCTGAAAACTGGTCCAGAGAAAATTATGTCGGCGGTGTAGGTGGTTGACCTTAGCTGCGTGGGTTTCAAGTGCAGTGACGATTCAAAATGTTCGGCTCTGGCTGCTGTACCACCAGCAGAAGGATTATGTAATGTTCTTGACACCCTTTCAGTTCAGGTTATGTTCTGTTTTCTTCACACTGAAGAAACAAAAACAAAAGATTGTTCAATTTGCAAAAGGTCTTGCCTCACTTACTTCTAGAGAAATTACAAAGAAGGGATGGTTGCCACCTGGGCAACACATTTAATAAGTAATACTGCACTGAAAAAAATGTTTAGTTGAATTTACTCAATTTTAATATTGAAAGTGGTTGCACACAATACATTCATCTAAATCTAGACATATTTTTTAAGTTGGCTGTACTTAAGATTTTTGAGTAATTTCAAATAAATTATGTAAGTAGTTTCAGCACAAAAATTCTGAGTATTTGTTACTCTGATTTCCTTAGTAATTCTAACTAAATCCATGTTCAATTTACTTAAATTCATTATGGAATTCATATATTGTGGTTACATAATTTGTTATTGTGCATTAAATTAAATTATTTTATTCTACATTATGTAAAATATGTTAATTAAATTCACATTTTTTTTTAAAACAATCAAAATGCATATGTAGATGTGGGGGTGGCCGAGAAACCCAGTATACAACAGTGAGTTGTGGCAGTCTGGCGCAATTCCCAATTCCATTTTATTTGACAAAATTAGAGTCTTGTTAAAAAAACTTCACAGGAAAAAATGCACATCGGGCCAACCAGAAAGATAAAAGTAAGCAAAAAGGGGAAAAAAATTCAAGAGCACTTCTCAAGAAGAATCAAAATAATACAGAACAAAAGAACTTGCCCTAAACTGCTTTTCTGGCTATACCCTTAAAGTTTGGGCACATGGCAGGAGCTATAATCTGGAGCTGTGTTCAGGAGCTGTGCTTCTCTCCTTTAGGCTCCGGCCACCACAGCCTCCTCACTTTTATACTGGTGGACTGCACCAAGAAATCAATATCAATTATCTCTTCCAGCACACTTACAATAATCCCAATACTAAATAACATATTATCAAATAGAAGTTCAGTTAAACTTACTTTAAAAACACGTATTTCTTTTTAAACAAGATACTTATACAGGTCATTTCACCACAAAAGACAAAACACCCCTCCCACTCTACCACACTTGGTTTCTTCCCCTGTGAACCCCCCTATTTAACCAAATGGACCGCTCCAGCTCAGGTTTGGCTGTTCCTGGTCTGACGGAGGAAGAAGTGCAACAAAGGAGACAGGTGAACACAAGTTAAATTCAATAAATCAAATACACGATCACAGTGTGTCTTCTCTCCTTCACCCCCTCCTCCAAATGTTCATACCACACACATCACCACCAGCACTTCACACCAGGATCAACATTCTGATAAAATCTACCTGAGAAAGAGTGTGTAGCACATGTGCCTTACTTTAGTGCACGGGGTCTCCCGTCAAGATTTAGCTGAATGTATTGCATTCACTTTCAATATTAAAAGAGTTAATTCAACAAAACATTTTTTTCAGTGTGGTTTGTTCCGCTGATAAATTCTCTGTGAATTACTCCTTACCTAAATGAACTGGCTGCTAACACCTTGTTCTTGTATGTCGTGCAGTTTTTCTCTTGCTGAAATGTGATAAGCAATGTCACCAGTGAAACTGGTCGGCACTCTGAAAAATAAAAACCTTGAGTATTTGTCTATCTGTTATTTTGAGGATGTCTCAAGTCCATCATTTCCCTTATCTTTCCTCTCTTTTTTTTCCTCTCTCAGCTCTTTTTACAGAGGTGCCACACGACATCACGACGCAGAGCGGTGAGGATGTAGAGATGGCTTGTTCCTTCCGTGGGGCAGGCTCTCCCTCCTACTCCCTGGAGATCCAGTGGTGGTACATCAAGGACCACAGAACCTGGCAAGAGAAGTCACCCCAGATCACTAATTATGTAAGCCGCCAGGGAAAAGCAATGGTTTTTCTTGAGCTTTTCATTGAGCTACAAGCTCAGTGTTTATCTTGATATAGGTTTTAACTGCTCAACTTACATGTATATATGTGAGTAGGCAACTCAGTCTTTGTGTTTTACCCATGTTTAAATAAATCCAAACAGTATATTTAGTGGTTCCCTGTAAATCGAAAAGAAAATGGTTAGTGCTTTAAAGCAGCCTATCATAACACTATATATGACCGAGCTATTTTCACATTCCCGATTTCTGAGAGGACTTTTTTGGCGATAATTTTACTCAGCAACCCATATTTTTTTCTTTAAGGTTAAATCTTTTTCTTTTTTAAACCGTTAAGTAGACTTACAAAGCCCATTTTCAGTTTCTGCATTGCAAGTTTATTTGGACCCAACTACTCGGACTCAACCTAAAGCTCACTGTCTATCAGGCAGAGGGAAATGCAATATTAGCCATGGCAGAAACCCTCTAGCACGGAAACGAAGGGATAATTGCTGATTAGCATTTGCCAGCACTGGGGGAACAGGTTGACTCTCTCCCATCATGGGGGAACTCAGGCTCCCCTGTTGTGCCTCTAGACACTATAATTGGCGCTGAGAAAGAAATAGATTTTCAAAATCTCTGTCTGCTCCATGCATAATTCATACCTATGCCCAAAAGAATACCTCTGTGCCTGTGAATACACACTCACAGACACACTCCTGCTCAGATGATTACGTGCTGTAGAGTGTGTGCTCATACACACACATTTAAACATGCATATATAAGCATGCATGCATATGTACAGACAAACGCTGAGAAACGCTCAACTACCAGAGAAAATGATAGATCAGCAATCTGAGGAAGGTTTGTTAAAAAAAACTTCAAAAATGTTCATCCACTGTAATATTATGCTCCTATGAGATTTTTTCTTTTTTTTTTTTTTTTAATTTTAGAAAAGTGCAGCTTTTTGTTACTAATGCATCATCCTTATTTTTGTGCAGGTTGTACCCCTGGAGCAGACGTCCAGAGATGCCACCAAAATTAGCGTGAGTTTGATCCGGCATCAGCTGTCAGGCAACACAAAGCAAAGTCGATATCAAAGAAAACTAACAGACTTTTTGTTGTCAGGAGTATGAAAGACACCTGAGTTTCTGCCTGACTTATTTCCATTCATGAATGGGTGCATTAACTCTTAAAGGCAATAAAGTTAAGAGAAAGTGTAGCTGAGAATGATTTAGGATATATTTATGTGTATATTTATGCTTTATGCTTTAAATAAATGCAGGCATGCATGTTGATTCTTCTTTAGGTGGTAAAAGTGGCCGGCAGCAACATCTCCCATAAGCTCCGTCTGTCCAGCGTCAAGCCATCAGACGAGGGCACATACGAGTGTCGTGTCATCGACTTCAGCGGCACCGTGGCGCAGCACCACCGGGTTCGCGCCTACCTCCAGGTGGAGCCAGAGAGGAGTCAGGGGCTGGATGACGTCCAGCTGCAGGAGCCTGGACACCGGTCGCACGGGAACCACCCGCACCCCCACCACGAGACAGAGGGCAGGGAACTGAAGAGGAGATCAGCTGGCAGCACCACTGACTGTAATGAGAGCTGTGTGCTGTAGAGTGGGCAGCCTGCCCAATGTGTGTCTGCATGGTCATGACTTATCTCTGACAGGGGGACGGTCATCAACACACCACGGAGCTGGGGCGTCGGTCGTAACTGGACACTTTGTGTTTCATGGTTCATTTGTCTATCTTTAATATTGTTGTTTTGGATGCCAATGCCGTTGAATGCCAATGAAGGGCATGATTTTACTGAATGTGTATATGATTTGTTCTATCTTTTGTTGTGTTGTTTATTTGTCTCTGTGCTTTTTCCTGTTTATTAAGTTTACGTTAATGTGACAGCAAAGCTGTAATAACAAAGGAGCACTTTTATTTTGTTATTTTGTTTGAGCAGGACTCTTTCAGTGGCCGAACACCTACAACCTTTCCTCACAGAGTTACAGTAAATGGCAGTAGAGAGTAAGAATTATTATAGCTATCATAATAAATAGAGCAAAGTTGGGGTTCACTGATACAGACACAGAACAAACCCTTTCATTTTGCAATGTTCCTCTGTCTTTTACTTAAACATTCACCAAAAGCTGCAGTATTTCAGTGTAAATGCTTTCTAAGGAATAAAGAGCAAATTCAGCTTTTTTTCATTTATCTGAAAACTTTTCAGTGTTTCATTTCTGTAGTCTTTGTTAAACACCTTGAGAGAAAATTATTGTGTTTAGCTTTCTAAACCACGACTAGAATGTTTGTTAAAATACAAATGTATGCCTTCATCATGTCAAAATAATGTAGAAATTCTTGTGCATATTCACACTTGGCACTGTAGACTTTAACTGTTGTCGCTAAAAATAAAGTTTACTCTGTGCTACTTAACCAAAAGACTTTAGAAACACAACTATGGTAATCAGTCCAAAATTTTTTTGTCATCATTTTCTTGACCACTATATAAATTTTTGTCTAAGCTTTTACATGTTTGTCATCTCCTCTTGACTGTGTTTGTTCTAAGTGCTGCTGTTTGGTATCTGTTCTGTTAAATACATTCATTTGAAACAAATTTGGTGTTTTTTTCCCCCCATGACTTTACACAATTGCTCTCCTTTCACCCCACACATCCTGTTCAAAATCATATCAACAGTGAAATGCTTGTGTGTTGCTGCCAGCTACTGTACAACACAAACAATGCAGAAGCTTTGCATCTTCCTTTTCAGCATGTGGAGATATTGTTTCTGACCAGCAGAGAGCAGCACTTCCTCTAACCTTTGAAATAAGTCACATACATGCACAAATACCTGAATATACACATGTACGATGTGTTCAGGAAAAAACAGGAAAAAACCTACAGTTAGTGATTTGTCTTAGGCCATGGGCCCAGCACAAACAGTACTGCACAGCACAGAGTAGTACTGCAGTTTGCCATGAATAAGAAAGATTTTGCGTGCAGTATTATGTAATCAAGTCCAGATGTAGCTGAATCAGCTTTAAAATTTACATAAGTAAATCTCAGATCACTGAAAAATTGCCAGGCTTAATATCCTGTGCCTTAAGTGCATAATTCCTTAAAAACTCCCATAGGATACTTGAGATCTCTACACCAGCACCTGTGACACTATTCCTACTACTGGTCAGTACCTTCTGCAGGACTGTGGACACATCCCAACTACAGATACACTGGTTCTGTGCACAAGAAGAGAGTGGTGGCTGCAAGAGGTGCTTAAACAAGACTGATGATGTTGTTTCTCATGTTGTTTGTTTGTCCAATTATAATTATTTCATTTTTGCTGTTGTTAATTCAACAACACTGGATTGGATTGGATTTTAAAGTCAACAACATCCTCTCTGGTCATTTGGAGGCACAGGCCCTGAAGGTATTAGGGTCCCAAGAAAGGCTGGTGAAAGAGCATGGGGGCCACAGTAGATAAGGACATTGTGATAAAGACAGGTGCCATTGTTTATGACCATTTGGCAAAGTACCACAGGCAATGAGTTAAAAAAACAAAAGTGCACAAAGCGGAAAGGTTCATTGATTTACTTGGCAGAAAAGATTATGTAGAATAGATTAGATGAGGTTCTTCCTTAGTGAGTATAATCAGTGGCAAATTACGCTTTCAATCAAACACATTTGTCCAGCTGGATCAAAGACGGTGCGACTAGTTGAAAAATTATTACAATAAAAAAAATGAGACGTGTAAAAGTTCTTTTAATTGTAGCACTTAGAAAGAAAAGAAATAGTACATTGTATTTTATACACTACAGATTGTGAGAGGAAATGGTACAGATTCTATTTAAAATTTCACATGCAAATACATATTTAGCCTTAATGAGGACAAAATGTTCTCAGGTCACATTTAAAAATCTATGGCTCTGAATAAAAACAGATACACATGTTGTAACTAGAAATATACAGTGAGATTCTAAAGTATTTGAATAGAAAAAAGCCTTGTATGTATTAAAAACTTTGCAAAAGAAGGTGCTCCACAAAATGACTGATGAACAGTATTAATAAAAAGAGTAAGGAAACCTCTGTCTAATGGACAGTAAAAGCTGGAAAGCTCTATTTCCCGATGATGACATTTCTGTAGCCCTTGACGTGACACAGCTTGCTGCTGTCGAAGTCGACCACCAGTTTTCTCAGCCCAGAATGAGTGGGAGTGAAGTAAATTTTCACTTTGGCATCTTCCCCTGGTCCCACTGGGGATCCCAGTCTGTAGGATAAATATTTAAACATTACTTTTATGACACACACAGTGAGAGCTTTATCATAGTCCACTGATTAAATAAATATTTAGACGATCGATTACCACCGACAAAGGCAGTTATGACTATTTATGGAGATGGTGCAGATGGAGCTACAGTGTTTGACCTGCTCAGGTTAGAAAAAAAATAAGTATGCTTCAATAACTGTTTCATTAGTTTTTTGATCTACCACAGCACTGACCAAAACATAGGACTGTTCACTCCTTGAATGAGATAAAAGCAGAAAAAAACAAATGTTATTAAACAATTGTTAAATAATAACAACCCACGTCACTGGTAGTTCATCAACTGCATTCTGTCTAAATGTACTGCGTGCTCCAGTAAATCCCTGTATTGTATTTTTTCCTTTACCAGTGGGCTTCTGTCCTGACTAAACAGCAGCACATCCAGCTAAACATCTGGACAAGACCAACGCCAGGGCAACAAATACAATAACACGTATCTCATAGTTTGGAATTGAAATGGACAAGAGACATTTCCATCATGAAAAACTGGTGATGGCCAAAATGTCCTTTCATGTACTGTCTTTGTCTTGAAGAAAATAATCCTTAACTGATGGGTGTCAAGACGCATCATCATCTTTGTGTCTACTGAGACTGTTGACATTGTGTCACAGTTTCTAATGCACAGCTGGTCACTTAGCACTATTTGTGAAAGAAGAATAACAAACTCAAGCTGGATAACGAGACACTCTCATACCTCTCAGAAATGACGCATCCCCCAGTCAGGTTGGCGCCCTCGATGCTGAAGCAGCAGTTCTCCAGCGGCTCTGGCAGCGGGTTTTGGAGGGTGATCTCAGCGGCAAGTTTACGATTCTCCTTTGGTTCACCCAGGATCTGCAGATGACAGTCACTTCCAGGTATTAGTTAATGAAAGTCTCACTGTACTTACAATACTGTTTTGGCCAGTTTTGGGCCAAGTTGTCAGAACACACAGGAAGAGGTGCTGATTTTACAGTATACTGACATAATCCTGTGTCTTCTTAATGTAAGAATAGAATCATTAACAGCTGCATAAGTGAGCTTTAGCAATAACCAATTTTATAATCAATTTTCCAGGCTTGTTAGACTTCGAATTTTAATCAAATCTTGACTGACCTGATTTCATGTACTCCGGTCTTGTTTTTTGTTTTTTTCTCTAAGTCTGTATCTTTTGTTGCAGGTTACTGTACGCACCCTGACTTTGATTTGAGGATTCTCCAGCACGATGTTTCTCACTGCAAGTATTGTCTCTCTGGTGCTGTAGTCCACCAACAGAGCTGCCAGACGGATTAAGTTGTCCTCAGTGAGTAGGCCACCATACTTAGAGTAGTTCAACCTTAGAGGAACCCGCCTCTCTAGAAGAATACACGCAATATATTTAAAACTCAAGCCAAGTGTACAAACGCATCTGCATGCAAACACCACGTGGCGACTTAGCTCACCTCCTCCTGGTGCCAGTTCAACATTGAGCAGATCTTTAAAGCCACAGTTCTGCCCCAGAGACCCATTGTAGGACATAGCACAGGATCCAAACACCAGGCGGCACTTCTTCTCGCTCTGCGTGTTGTTGGTAACCACAGCAAACACGTCGAAGTCGCAGCCCTTCCTCATTTCTGATGACACTTTGATGGTGAGGTGTATGCCTTGATTCTCCTGCTGCTGGAGCAGCCTGTTTTGGTGGTTGGCCTTCTTGAAAGTCTCCCGCTCTTCATCAGAACCTGGCAAAGTGGATGCAATAAAATCACACGCTGAACGACAGAAGTCTTAAATCGGACAAATTTAAGTTTCGCCATCCAGTATAGTCAACTTCTATAGACAAGCTGGCTGTATGAGTAATGGAGCATAAACCCGACCTTCTCAAACAAAGGCGGTTAAGAGTTGAGTTTATGTACATTAAGAGTAACACAAATGCTGATAAGGAATTTACACAGCAAGTGACCTTGATGTGACCTGCTGGTATGCAGAGGAAGTTTGTACAGAATTGTAGTTATAAGAATAGTTTGACATTTGAGAAGTAGATGTTCAGTCACCTTTGTATACATGTACAATATAAAGTACAGTATAGTGTCCTCTACCTTCAGGATACTTGTAGAGATGAGTGATGTCCTCTCTGGCATCACTGCCCACACTCTTTGTGCTGATCTTCTGGCCTACAGCAACAGTGGAGGTAACTTTTGATGAGCTGCCATCTTTTTTCTGCATGAAGGTGACAACGTCAGCGTTGACCTCAGCGAAAACAAACGGGGCATCGTACTTGAACGTGAGCTCGCCCTCCTTGATGGCCCTGACAGGGATGGGGCCACAGCAGTACACCCCTGAGGGAAAACAACAAAACGAAGATGATGGATCCACCTTGGTGAGGATTTCCCTTTGGACAAAAATATCATCACAGGTGCACTGATGCAGGTTGTTTGTTACCTTCACTTTTCTCCTGAGGTGTAGGGTCAAAAGCCTGCCAGCCATTAAAACCAGGTTTAAGATCAGGCCTGGTCATCCAGCTCTCCACCCAGCAGTGATAATTCCTACAGATACAATACACACCATCAGCTTGAGTCCTACACTTAGGCTTTCTGGTTTGGCACTTTACTAATAGCATATGATGACAGGTCTGGTTCTGATGTCATCACCAAACCTGCAGTAGATTTACTTGATTTAAGTTGGAACTAAACCCCTACTGTGTAAATCTCTAACCTCAGGGTTAGTATAAAAATAATTTCCATTACATTCATAATCAAATCAGGGGGATGTTAGAAACGGATGCAAAGTGCATCTGATCACATGGACACATTTGCCACGTTTGGGGTAAAGCTCAGAAATTGAAATACAAATTAAATAGCTTTCAAAGTTTCTTACTTTCACTCTCAAAGGACTCACAGTTGTCCTGACAATCTCCAAATTTTACACAAATCTCTCTCCTTGGAAAGTATGTTCCTTCTTTTTCCTTCAGAAAATGTAGTGTTACTACACTCCATTAATAATACACAACCCTACCCCCTACTATAGTATACTATACACGTTTAAAACATATGAGTACTTACCAGATCATCTCCTTGGATTGTACGAGTTCTCCATTTTCGTTGATGTGACGTTCAATCACCAGGTTGCTGTTGGTGTCGTGGGCTGACATGTAGTTGGTGACGACTCGGCAGGGAATGCCGAGGGCTCTGGAGACTGACAGGATATAAAAACAACTTACATATGCACTGTTGTGACACTCTGAGGAGGAGCAAACTCTATATCATAAATGTGTGTGTACATATATGGTGTTCTGTTGTGTCTGTTTGAGACAAATCAAGTGTGTTTTCCAGTGATAGGCTACTGAGCTGTGCTCTGTCCTATCTTACTTGAGCAGGCCACTGCAGCAAACACCCAGCATTGTCCATAACGCACAGGCTGACAGGCTTGGGAGTCCCAGTTGCGTAGAATCTCCACACTGCCCCTCCAGAACAAGGGGCTCACACCTCCTTCGTAATCATCTGTCCATCTTCCCCACAACACCCCTTTGTCGTCATTGCAATTCACCTAACAGGCAATGAAAAGGAGTGTAAAACATATTTTACATATGTTACATTCAAAGTTATGTCTTTGGTAACATACACTTATAAACATATCTATGCAAATAAATAAATAAATAGCAACAATAAGTATCTCTTTCTAAACAGAAAAGTGCATGAAAAGATCAGAAATTAATATCTGGCTTACCATAGCACTCAGCACTCTGGACACATAGATGGGATTTCTCCTCCCTGAGAAGTCTTTGCCAGGATTTTTCAGACATTTAGGATTCATATCCAGAATCCTCAGACAGGTATCAAGGATTCCACTTTCAAACTGAACAAAAAGAAAACAAGTAACAACTATTACTGCTGGTTGGTTGTCAATTAATAAACATGTCCTATTGAAAACCTTATAATAAAAATAGGTCAAAATAGATGTTATTCTGACATTCTTCATACAGGCAAAGAAAAGACAAAAAAGACAACATTCCTCTCCTTTAACAGAACAACCCTTTCCACTGTTCATTTCAGTGAAAAATGTTTAGAAATTACTGCATGTTTGCAGTTATGTAACATATCATAAATCACTTGACAAGTGGATATTTTCCTGTTATCAGAATAAGCATGCTCCAAACTCCTTCACCGCTCTGTCACAACGTTGGCGCGCCGGGCTGACTATGCAAGCATGATGAAGTGAGGCTGACAGCATCAGTGTTGGTGTTGGTACCTGGCCAAAGTTCCAGGGAGTAGGTATGGGATATTTGTAGCTGCCTCGAAAGATGATTCCATCCTGAGACAAGACATATTCTGCCAAACTCTGCTCATTGTCCATGTATACCACATCACCTGTTGCCGAGAGACATCACAAACATACAGAACAATGACTCTCCTAATACATGTCCTAAGGGGTACATGGCTGGTATGGTATTGGTCGTAATTTCTTGGAAACTAAAAAAACACATACATTATCATAGAGTTTATTCATAGAGTTTATTCATAGCATAATGAAAACCTTCCACTTTCATTTCAAGATTAGGAAATGTACTTATTTGCTTTCTTGCTGAGAGTTAAATGAGAGGATTATTACCAGTCTGGTATCTGTTCATTCAATATTAAGGTACAGGCAGAAGCTGGTTAGCTTAGCTTAGCATACAGATTGGAAAAAGGGGTAAACAGCTCATCTGACTCTGTCTGAAGGCAACAAAATCCACCTGCCAGCACCTCTAAAGCTCACTGATGCTATTGTTGTTGTATCTCTTCTGCGTGTTGCTTGGTAGTCCCACGGACAACACTTCAGAAATGGCTTCTCCTGTACAAGAAATAGTCTGACAGATATCTGCCTGTAAAACTGCAATTTGTACACTTTATACTTCAGTTTTTCTTTGGGTTGAGTTTTAGGCTGGCAGGCAACTAATGCCATTCCTCTCATATAATCTCTTCACTACTGGACCTTGTGGCCAAACATCCCTACGCAGGACCCATTGCATGACAGCTTGATGTATGGTCTGTTTACCCACCTGGACACCACGGGTTAAAGAGCAGGATAAACTCAATCCGCCCTGATGGCCCCAGGGTCAGGGTGTAGCGGCCTATAGGTGCGTCAGGGGCAGAGCAGATGGACAGGGCCACCATGTCTCCAGGGGGACTGGTGACGGTGGCGCTCCAGCGGGAAGTGTCAATGTTGGCAGACAGACCAAAGGAGGCCCTGGTGCCATACTGCTCAGAGGGTTGAGGACCTGCATGTGACAGTGAATACGGTTAAAGGCAAGCATGTGAGGAGAAGCTGGGAGATTTCCGTGAAATATTTGTGTCTGGGAAATGGAAAGTCACAGGGTACATTCTCACTGTTTTCCCAAACCATGCTAAATTTAGTTAAAAAAATCTCAGGAATCTTGTCATGCATGGTCAGCGTAACTGTGTAATGGCACCTAATTACGAGCAAAATGGATAGGGATTCGAGTCTCACTCTGTGACCTCAGTTTAGATTTCAATTCTGGTAAGTTATATGAACTATATAAACATCCCACCCAATGAGTAAGAAGTGATCAAGTTTGATCGTTCCGTGATCCATTTGAATGTACTTGACTTTCAAAGGTTGATAATGTTATCTAGGATTATACACATGCTTTCCTGTTGGCAAGCAACACTTCCTTTTCAAAGACTTTTGATGGCAAGCAACAGCTCTGTTATCATACTCACGAGAAGTTTATGCAAATATTAAAAGAGGAGGAGGGAAATAGTTTTCAGTGTCTTTCTAGGGCAAATACATGGGAATACAGTATCAGGAGCTCCCAATAATAACATCAAAGTTTATTAACACTCGCAGAATGATGAGGGAGAGGCTGAGGTTAACAACGGAAACAACAACAGAACATCTTACAGCTCATGTAACTGTGCTCAATGCAAAAAAAAAACGCCAGTAGCAGTGCTACTGACGGCTGAACAAGGAAAAAAGACCTCCTTTCCTTCCTTCCTCTCAAAGACAGGACATACTGTAACTACAGTGTTTTTCCTTCATCCTGTGTTCATTATAAGTTCATTGTGACACACATTTTTCATACTGTTTCTGTACATATTTAGCCTAAAGAGTACAAATGACAATAACACAGAAATATCTGAAAGCATCTTAAACAAAGAAAAGTGACATTTTCATGCAAAATTGTTCTTTAAAAAAATAAAAAGATATAAAGTACCTGTTTCTGCAACACAGTCAAGAGAGCTGACTCCTGGTTGATAGGTCCCGGAGCGAAGGTACAGGCTGATTGTGAACGGTTGGCCTCTCCTCACGATCAGACGATCTACACCGTTGAGGTCAGTGCGATGGTCGGTGTTGTTGAACTCACACTCCAGGTTCCAACGATCAATGTCCAGAACTTAAAAGAAGAAAAAAGACAGGAAAAAAATTAAATGTAACGTGATGTCATTCAAAATATACAGTATGCATGCAGATCAAATATCTTCTTATGGATCAGACTAGAGAAATATTTGTGCCATTATTTTTTAATATTAATATTGTATAATATATAAAGTATATACTAGCAGCACTGTGACAGTGTGGAAAAAGGCATCAGAACTAAGTGAAAGTATCTGAAGTCAAATTGTCGTTCTAAGCAAAGAGGGGCTTTCTCAGCATCATGACCCGACCTCGGGTTCTTAAGAAGGCAATGCACTG
Organism: Toxotes jaculatrix; assembly: GCF_017976425.1. Lineage (NCBI taxonomy): Eukaryota > Metazoa > Chordata > Actinopteri > Toxotidae > Toxotes > Toxotes jaculatrix. The sequence continues at coordinate 11,265,769 of NC_054396.1, read as the reverse complement.
AACTTTAAAAAGCTTTACAGAAACTGCATCAGTTGTATCCAAAGCACAATCAGGCTCAATAAAAGTGACCACCCCATCAGAAGATCAATACATGAAGCTTAGTTACCCGAGAGACAGAAAAGCTTCATCACAGATACCGAACTTCTCAAATAAAGAACATAAGGCTGTGTTGTAGTGGTCTCAGAGGATGATTAGCAGTTTCCAAACTACTTCTCAAGGGGGGGGAACAAAGCCAAATGCTTGGGATGGGCTAAGAAATACCAGCATTTCACAGTGGATGACTGGAAAATGTCCTGTTTACTGATGAATCCAATTTAGAGATCTATGGCAGTATCAGAAGGGTGTATGTAAGGAGAGAATGATACTGCAGTTTATTAAACCTACCGTGAAACATGGTGGTGAAAACATTTAAGTCTGGAGGTGTTTTGCCTACTTTTGAGTTTATACCAAAATGACACCCTGACTAGAACTACCACTCCATTCTTCAGAGACATGCTATACACACTGGTTCACTTTGTGGAGAAGAATTTATATTGCAGCTGGATATTTTTTTTTGAGGGGGGGGGGCTTGAACTATGAGAAAGCCATGGACTCTATGGCACCACAAGATGCTCTTTGGAACACTGTCACATCATGCTGGGAAAACATGGCTCATCAGGTTTTGCAAACACCTGTGGAGTCTGTGCAGCTGGAGCACATGCTGTCATTAAAGGAAAAAGGGGGGGGGGATACCAAATACTATAGGTATTCTGAAATCCATGTGCTTTTTTTCAAAGATTCAACTTTTCACTGAAATTGTTAAACTCAATATTATCACTTGTAATGAAACAAAAAAAAAAAATACTTTTGAAACAAATGCAAAACTCAGCTCAGACTTTTGGACCCCACTGTATATGTTTATGGAGCACTTAAAATGCCACAACAAATTCTTGAAGAAGTTGTAAAATCTATAGCTGTTGTAGGATGAGGGAAGTTTAATACAATTTACCAGGTCTAACAACCACAAATGTGTTTTTACAGCAGGCTTGTGGTGAATTAACCAGAAAAACAGACTTAATTAGTATCTGGATTTCTTCATGTTGCAGCTGTGAATGTGGTGTTCATATTTTCTAAAAATAAACCTTTCTGTCCTACTTTGAACAATTTAATTTTATAATGACATCACTTCCCTGAGTGATTTTAAAAAGAGCTAGGTGAAATGTTTGTAAAGGGTCTGCAGGACACTCAGAGATTCATGGTAAGTTTCTGTCTGTGAACACAGTCACCCTATGTGAAGTGTGCAAACACAAAACCACTCTCTCTCTCCTAACACACTGAGGCTAAGAGAGTCCCACCTTTTGATTTCTTGTTTGTTGGAAAACTTAAGGTAATAGTATATAATGCCTCCACGGTCCTCCTGCTGCTGACTAACCACTGACTGGGCTGCTCCATGACATGTCAGGAGGTTAACCTCTCCCCATATATTATGCTTTGGTGTTAAGAAAAGCCCTTAAAACAAGCATGGGTTTAAGGCTGGGCTAGACTTAAGTAAACAACCACAAAGCTGCACAGACTTCCTGCTGTTTTAGAATGAAGTCCATGGGGGCCATTGACTTCATTCCTCAGTACTCCTCAGGGCTCTGATGTTTTACTGATCTAGACCTTAGTTCGGTTCCTAATTGAAAACATGTTAGTGTATCTAATCGAGGCAAATCCCTTAAAGATGACAGTGCTACCTATTCTCGGACAGTTGGAGAGTGCAGGCAGAGGACTAAAATGGCTTTGCAGTTTAGTCTGTGCATACTCCCCAGCCATTTCACCCACATTTGATCTTTGCAAATATCAATACGCCTCACGTGGACCCAAGAAATAACTTTTTTTTTTATTATTTTTTCCTTTTGAATAGAGTTTTACTTTAATCTCACCCAAGGCAAGAACCCAATAAAACAATGTGAAAACAATTACAAAGGCTAATGATATATAAAATCAGCAACTTCAGAAACAGAGTAATGGAGCGACGAGACTCTGACATAATCCTTTCTGCTGTGATTTGGGGTCCTTATTGTGGCTACATAAATGGTGTAGAACAAAGTTCATTTTGACTTGCTCCCAAACCGCTCTGCAACAGCATGTGTCATTTAAGGTGAAGCTGTTGTGCTATGCCAGATGGTCTGCATATGTGGTGTAAAGCCAAACTGAATGCATTTCATTGGCTTACAGTCTATTCTGCAGGGTCACATTTTCAGGATTACTGAGTAGCACCATAGGCAGAGACAGGCAGACACACAAAGAAAGGCTGATGCAGTGAAGATATTTTCATGAAGAACACTATGCTTACAGGCAGATGGGTGGACAACCAGAGAGATGAGTTGAAAGGTATGTAGGCAAGCAAGCAAATAGGAACAAACAACTAGAGTCTTCACATGAAGAACAGAGGGGAATATTATCGGGGGAAAAAGAGACACAAAGGCAAAGAATGAGGTGAACACAAAGACTAAACACACAAAGAAGGCAAGGATAATTGGCAACAGGTGAAACTAATCAGGACAGGGCAGGCAATCACAAAGGCAGGGAAACAGGGCAGGAAGTTAAACAACTATGGACATGAAACAAAAGGTGATTTCAAAATAAAACAGGACATATGGAAAACGCTGGCAAGAGCAATGCAAGCTATAACCACACTGAGCCAGGCAGGACGTGACAACTTGTCCAACACTCTAATATGAAATGCAGGAGACAGAGATTCCTCAGTCTTCTTCACTAAGCTTTACATACTGCACACACCCACGCTTTGCTCCCCCTCTACCAACCATGACCTGCACCACTGAGGGACTTTTTCTGTAAGCAGCACTGAGGCCAGCATATGCCTAATAAGGAAATTAAAACAAAATATCACTGGTGTCAACTGGGGACACGGTTTTAATCCTGGTAACATAAATAAACAAACTCCCGTCAGAAGAAAAAGAACTTTTCAGTCTTGCAGGTAACACCCATGCTGAATTTAGAGCTCCAGCACAGACACACACTTTCAATTTAAACCGAATGCTTTGAGCATGTCTAACACAAGGAAGACAGGTAACACTGATTCATCACTATGTTGTTAATTCCGAAGGCTATTTCTGCAGTGGTGGAAGATTCAGACAAGGGACTTCCAGTTATTAAATGCACACACACATACGTTGAATACACACACTCTAAATGGAAACTGTCTTCTCCTCTAGAGAATGTCCAACAGCAGTTTTAAGATATTTTTGGTATGTGACATATGCAGGTCAACAACTATTTCAACTTTTAGAAGTGATTCGGAGCAAACTTGAAGGTTTGTCTGTTTTCTTGTTTAAGACGTTTTGAATGTCTTTACAGGGGCTTAAAGCAAACTATTTGAAGGGTGGCGTGTGTGCCTATAAAGAGGAGGCTCCAGCTGCTCTCAGCTGCTATTATAAGTGTTAAGGTCCCAGGGCAACAATGATCTGCTCAAACATGAGGGTGAAACATTTTTCAGATGCACTTGGTCTTTAGATCTCTGATGAATGTCTGCATGAAAGAGCATTCAATCCAGCAGCACAGAGTGATGATATGTGCAAAAGCTGGGAGAACTTTACATTCGCCACCTTGGTTATTCTCAGACATGATGCAATTTAAATGGTAAATCTACCCTTCCTGGACATTCACTTAAAAAATACACAAGTAGTAAGCAACATTTAAGGATATATTAACATAAACAACCATATTGGGAATTGATGGGAAGAAAACATCAAAGCAACTGGAACTGACTTGGAAAAAAAAAGATTATGTCACTATGAATCGACATTTAGGTATTTTAACCATTTAGCGAGTTATAAACTGTTATGCCTATTAAACAGCAATAAGTTTCCATTAATTATTAAAAAAAAAAAACACGCAGGTAATTTATGACATCCTGCTTAAAAAAACAAACAAAAACAAAACAATAAAATAGAAGTAAGAGTCTGTGTACACCTTACCTTGCGCCATAACTGCAGCTGTGGTCAGTGACTAAAGCGTGTTTCCAGTGAATCTCCAGCTCAGACGAGGATCTGCTGTCTCACCCCGCCGTTATCTGCCTCTTATTTGTAGTTCTCCTCGTGCCAGTAAGTGTGATGGTGGGCGTGACGCGACCCTCCCCTAACCAGGAGCACACACACACACACACACACGCAGACCTTTGATACGCATAGAGCCGGCGAAACAGGAAAATTACGAAAGTTTATTCATAGTTTATTAATTTTTTATTGTTTTAATGACGAGACGCGATAAAACAACACACGTTGCCACTGTAGCAGAGGGGGAGTGGTGGAAACCAGGAGCAGGTTAGTCGTTGGGTTCAGTCAGTTCAACAGCGAAGCTACCTAAAGTCAAACTGCTGCTGTGTTTTGTTTTGTTTTAACTGAGATTTCAGGGATGTTTTCTGTCATAATTAAAGCATAGCGCAGGTATTTTGTATTTTTTATTACTATCAACAAATCCCATGTAAAGCGCTGAACCAAGAGTACTGTATATTCAGGGGCGTAGCACGCAAATCTGGTATGTGGTGCATATTCGGTCTCCGTGGGCCCCTTTGTCCATTTAATAATCATTGCCAGGCTTGTAGAAATAACTACATCAACAAGTATAAGCCTGTACATTTGTAATAAAGTGTTTTTTGAATTAATTGAAGAAAGTCTGTACAAAAATATCAGCATATTTCAAACTCTTTTTTCAGCATAGCTACTGTGATTGTTGTGTGAAGCTTCCACGATGAGTTTTACAAATTTAGACTATATTGAACTTATTAACTGCCTTTGTAAACACAGGTGCCACAGAGCTCCATTTTAATCAGAAAACTAAAACATGTCAGTGAGTCTGACTTCATCTCATGCGTTTGAATAGCATGCCACTTTCAAGGACAGTTTGCAAATCATGTTTATGCATTTTAAGCCTTTTGTGTGTCATTTAATGCTGTATAATTACTTGTGTCCGAGTTGGTTTCAACATGAAACATTATATATAAACTATATACTTTTTTTTTTTTTTTTGAAAGATTTAGGCTGTCAGTAGGAACCAAAGGGTTTACCGCTGTTCGTGTTAGTAGTACATCATGTTTGTACATGATGAGGTAAAGAAGGGGAAATATGGGCTAGTCCAACTTAGTACAAGCAACATTTCAAGTCAAAGCACATTTTCCTAGGTTTCTGCTTTGGCTGCAGTGGAGAGCCTGCAACAGCACTTGTCCTGTGCTTGATATCAACTTGCCTGTCCCCACTATTAAATTTGACAACAAGTTTTAACAATGCACCAAAAATGCGAAAGTGAATAATGACTTTGTAATTTTAACTATTTAATTAAATGTAGAGGATAAAGCCAGTCATATGGTTTGAAGCACTCTTGGCAGACTAGTTTTAACTACAAACATGAGTCTTGGCTCCAGGATCGGGCATTATGTCAGGAAACTGAATTTAGTGTTTAACAGAAGGGAAACCAAAGCCAAAGCTCTGTCCGAACCCACACAGTGGAAATGACCAAATGCCTTTGCCAAGGCAGACTTCAGTACTTCAGAGAGATTGTGGCATCTATCACCTGAACTCACTTCCAGGTTAAATAATAAGTGTTTGTTTTTAAAAAGGGGTGGGGGGGTCGAGGTTAACTCAGAGTGCCAGTGCCAAAAGAACAAAAGCGAACTGACGGTGAAAATGGTGGAACCCAAGAGTTTTAGTGTAAAATAGACCTTATAATATACAATTAAACAATAATGAAGGTAGCACTATGAATAATTAAAAAAAAAAAAAACATTATATATTGGACTGCTGTTGCTTCTGGCAAAAGCAACTGCTATTACAACAGTGGGTTGACTTACAGGTTAACCAGAATTCACGTATGAAGTTTGACTGGCTCAATATGTACATTTGGGTCAGTGAGTTACAAAGAAAGTTTCATGAAACAGTTGAAGGGAAGTTGGGGTTTATTCATGTTGCAACGTAAATCATGACCTCAAGGTCAGCATGACATTTCCTTGTAAATACTATTTGTAGTAGTTTTTCACTGAGGTGCGGGCTTGGTGGCTAAAATGTTTTAGTTTCTTTTCTGCACTAAAAATTGAGAGTTAAATACAACCTTTAACAAAATACTCCAGGAAAACATGAATGATACTGTTCTGATGGCTACATCTGTATTATATGTTAGTTTTCAAGTTATATTTGAGCCGCATTTGACATTTATGCTAGAAACAAGATACTGACTAATGTTCATGCGTAGAAATTTAAATTTCTGGCTGTAAATGCTGTTAGCAAAGTTTATTGCAAAGAAAAAAAGGCTGAGGTGCAAATTAAAACACAGATAAAAGCAAACATATATCATTACTGGAAATATTCTGTATTTCAAGTAGAAAGCAGTACAATTGTTACATAGATCAATATCTTCACAAAGTCTTCATAGCAGTAACATATGAGTTTATACAAAACTGTTAATTAAAAGAAAGGACAGAGTGGATGTATTTTATTTTCAGAGCAAATGAGTAATTAAGTTCGATAAATCTGTACAAAAGCCAATACATGCACTGTAGGGCATAAAAGATGGTATTATTTACTGCTTTTTTATTTAGCCACAGTGATTTAGCCACGTTTTCAAACCACAGTATAGTTTAGCATTTTGTTTTGAATGACAGACTGTTATACAAGCACAGACACAAAGACCGCAGCAACTCTATGATCTTCTGAATGAACTACAAAACTAGACTGATTTACAATACAGGTGCATTTTGTATTTCATGTTCAGAGTACATTTATAGACATTTTTCTGACCTTTTCTTCTTGTGGTGGTATTTACAGAGTGCTAATTGATTACAGTAACAGATCGTTTAAAAGGCTGTCTGTTTATAGTTTCCTCTTCCATGCCGACATTAGCATTCTTCTCTTGGCTTTTCTTGGACTGCCCCCAGATCTGAAAAAAAAGAACTCTTTAAACTTCTCACAGTAGCACATTTTATTATTAATATACACATAATGTCTGTTAGAAAATAGTTGGATTATAAACTAAGTTAAGAGAGACAGGTGGAATAAAGTTGCACTATACTTACCTTGTACTGTCTCTCACAGGTCAAACCTCAGTGGATTTTCCAACACTAGTGTTCTGAACCTGAGAGATTCATAAAGATATTAGTAATTTAATATAATTGACCATTGGCATGAGAGAATATACCTCGCAGAAAAAAGTGATGAATGAATCTGTGAGTAATTTACTTTGAGATTTACTGGTTAGCCGAGTTGTACTGTACCTTGCCACAGGGGAAATCCTTGGCCTGGTATTGTGGTTTGGGTTTGGGCTTTGGTGCCACTGGTGGTTGGATTTTCTCTGGGGATCCTGCCAGAGCATTTGTTTTTTGGAAAGCTGCAGAAGCTTCAGCTCGATTAGCAGACGCAGCCTCCTTAACGGTGGTTACCGAGGCACAGACAGAGGAGGTGTCCTCCACCTCTCCTCCTATAGCAGAGTGGTAGCTGTGACTGCAACTGCTGAAGCCACTTATACTCTCTCCTGACGACTCAGAGCTGTCCACTGGAACATAGAGAAGACTTGACTATAGACATGACAAAGGATAGGTGAACAGATGGATGGATAGTTATGGAGGAAATCCTGTCAATCAATCAGCTATCAAGCATTCAGTCAACAAAAGTATTGATAAACCCACAACCATCCACTCATGTAACTACTGTTTTTATATTGTCCACATTGCTACTTACATAATAAGTTCTGACTTCCACTCTCGTGGTCCAGGTCCTCCTCCTCTAGGACTCCAGAGGACGATACGTATCCTGCGAGCATCTCCACATCTGCCCTCGTCTTTGGCCCACCTCGGCATCCCACAGGAGACAGAGAACCCACTCCAGAGGAAGATGAACTGCTTCCTGAGCCAAGAGATTTTGGCCGCCCCCCTGGGAGCCCGTCCTGAGACCCCCCTGATCTCACAGAGGACAGCACCCGGTTTTCTGCAGAGACTAGGTGAGAATAGGTTTTATCAGAATAAGCGTTATAAGCTGTGAAAAGCCAAATTCAATAGAAAACTATCACAATACCTACTGACTTAAATGGAAGTATTGAATAACAGTACAGATCTGTGTTACTGGCACTGTTTACTTACCTCTTCCCACTAGTACATAGTTGACAGCTCTGTCATTGATCGCTGCGTCACTGGGTTTGATGTCCATGAAAGGCTTGTTTCCAATACCCATGAACACTCTCTCCTGCATGCGGACCTCTAAAAAATATAATCATTTGTTTAAAAATATTTAAAAATTAGGAAGTGACTTTGAAGTGTGTGCAAAGTGAATACACACTGATAACTGAAACGTACCTCTGTTATGTACGGCCTGCTCCCAGAGAATCCGCTCCAGGTCCTTGGTCCAAGCCTCCTTCACCCCCCGGCTAACTGCCTGGAGTATGTATGTGTCCTGGGTTTTCCTCTTCCTGAACCAGATCTCAAAACACAGACCGCTGTCGCCGCTGTTTTGGGTCATGCCTATGTCTGATGTCTAAATACAAACAAAGAAAAAGGGATCAATCAATCTGATTTAAAAAGGTAAATTCAAATATGGAAAGCAGTTTTGCAAGTGTTTCAAAACACAGACAAGACTCCAAGACTATTGTAATTGAGCCTGTGGAGGTTTATGCAGTGTGTCAGAGGGGCTACTAAACTGCTGTTTGTTTAAGTGGCAGAGGGTAAATTTTATCAGGAGGGGCAAACAGTCATCTGAAGTACACTACAGTGAATTTGACCTGGTAGTAGTAGTTGGCTCCTGGCTGTTTTGCGTGATGTTGCAGTTTGAAGCTTATCTGTGGTCCTAAAAGTCTTTATGCTCAAATAGATGTTAGTCTAATATATACTCAGTAGCTATTTCAATAAATAAATAAATAAAAGTAACATAAAATTAGTTCAGTACATTTTTAAAATTATATAACTTATAACATGCAGCCTTTTCTTTCTATGATTTACAAATTCTACTTCTCAAATATTGATTTTCAAATATTTTTGCTTATGTGTGGCACAAAGTCAAAAGTCCAGGGTGAATTTTCACCTCCAGTTCTCCTCTTTACGTAAGTTATTGGAAAGTTTTCCCAAGTTGTGACAGATTATAAGTAACTGATGAGTAACCTATTGCAAGGAGAATATACAGTAGTATGTGTTAAGCACCACGGAAAAAAACACATACTGCTTTGTTACAAAGAGGAAGTAGTTACAATACAGAGGCCTTATATTGCGTTGGATTTACTTGTTCTTCCGGTGCACCCTGTGTGTGTGTGTGTGTCTGTGTCTGTGTCTGTGTGTCTGTGTCTGTGTCTGTGTGTGTGTGTCTGTGTGTGTGTGTCTGTGTCTGTGTGTGTGTGTGTGTGTGTGTGTGTCTGTGTGTCTGTGTGTCTGTGTCTGTGTGTCTGTGTGTGCATACACTAAGTGTACCTTGAATGACTGTTTGTAGATATACGTGTCATTTCCTACGTCAGTCTTCCGAGTCTTGCTAAAGAGGATCAGTTCTTGAAAGAGGAAAATGTGCCTAGAGCATTTTTTCTTTCTGAACGTCACCAGGAACTCATCTTGGCGTATCAGCTGCCCCTGCTCCTTCAGATTAACCTGCAGTACACAAAAGGAGAACACACTGAGGGTCAGGCCCTTGGTCGTGCACTGTAGTCAGCTATGATGCAAATGCAGTTCTTAAGAAACAGTGAAAAAAGATGAAGAAAAGAAAAACTTAAGCATTCACTGCACAGATTTTGCTCATGTAAGTACAATGAGCATTAACACAACATATTATGAACTTCCTTATTATTTTGGGCAGTGCAAGAAAGGCTGTACAGTTCATAAAGTAACTAACAAAACTGCTATGAATCCAACTCCATTCCTCCTACACTGAAAAAAATGTTTCATTGAATTTACTCAATTTTAATGTTGAAAGTGGTTGCACGCAATACATTCATCTAAATCTAGACATATTTTTTAAGTTGGCTGTACTAGTAATTTCAAATAAATTATATAAGCACTTTCGGCACGAAAAATCTGAGTATTTGTTACTTTTTTGTATTTCCTTAGTACCTATATGTCAAAGTCAAGGCCCGCGGGCCACATCCGGACCACAAAAGAATTTTCTATGGCCCCCGGGATGATATTTGATTAGTATTAGAACCGGCCCGCTGGCCGTAGCTGCCCGCTGCCGTTTTGCGTGCGCCAATACCACATTATCCACAATGCAACGGTAGCGAACAGACTCACTGCAGTGCTAGCCTGGTTGCCATGACTACCAAAACTCTTCGCGCTATTGCAGTGCAGCAAGCGGGCATCGTTTTAATTATCCATCAGCAGTCAGAGCAGATGTCGACTTTCAGCTACCCCCCTCCCTAAAAAATGGCTAAACGGAAGGTGGATGCTTGAAATTACTAACAGAGCCATAAGACAATATTGCTTTATTCATTTAATGTACAGGACATGTGATTTCTCTTTAAAGGAAGTTTGTTTTTGTCTATGTGCCTGTTGAAAATGTTTTCACTGGAAATTACTGAAAGAGCCATAAAAAATACTGGATTATTCATTTAAACATTAGCCTAAATAGTATACACCTTGTTAGGTATTGGTTCAATAGGCTATGTGTAATCATTTCAATATGTTTTAATAAACACTGAATCAGCCCGGCCCTTGGCTTGTAGCAAATTAGTTTTTTTGGCCCTCTGTGTATTTGACTTTGACATCCCTGCCTTAGTAATTCTAACTAAACCCATGTTTAATTTACTTAAATTCATTATGTAATTCATATATTGTGGTTACATAATTTGTTATTGTGCTTTAAATTAAATTGTTTTATTCTACATTATGTAAAATATGTTAATTAAATTCACATTTTTTTTTTAAAACAATCAAAATGCATATGTAGATGTGGGGGTGGCCGAGAAACCCGGTATACAACAATGAGTTGTGGCAGTGTGGAGCAATTCCCAATTCCATTTTATTTGACAAAATTAGAGTCTTGTTCAAAAACTTCACAGGAAAAAATGCACATCGGGCTAACCAGAAAGATAAAAGTAAGCAAAAAAGAGGAAAAAAAAACTTCTCAAGAAGAATCAAAATAATTAAATTGTTTTATGCTACTGTCACAGGGAGACCCCGTGCACTAAAGTAAGGCACATGTGCTACACATGTGCCTTACATGTGCTCTTTCTCAGGTAGATTTTATCAGAATGTTGATCCTGGTGTGAAGTGCTGGTGGTGATGTGTGTGGTATGAACATTTGGAGGAGGGGGTGAAGGAGAGAAGTCACACTGTGATCGTGTATTTGATTTATTGAATTTAACTTGTGTTGACCTGTCTCCTTTGTTGCACTTCTTCCTCCGTCAGACTAGGAACAGCCAAACCTGAGCTGGAGCGTTCCATTTGGTTAAATAGGGGGGTTCACAGGGGAAGAAACCAAGTGTGGTAGAGTGGGAGGGGTGTTTTGTCTTTTGTGGTGAAATGACCTGTATAAGTATCTTGTTTAAAAAGAAATATGTGTTTTTAAAGTAAGTTTAACTGAACTTCTATTTGATAATATGTTATTTAGTATTGGGATTATTGTAAGTGTGCTGGAAGAGATAATTGATATTGATTTCTTGGTGCAGTCCACCAGTATAAAAGTGAGGAGGCTGTGGTGGCCGGAGCCTAAAGGAGAGAAGCACAGCTCCTGAACACAGATTATAGCTCCTGCCATGAGCCCAAACTTTAAGGGTATAACCAGAAAGGCAGTTTAGAGTGAATTCTTTTGTTCTGTAATTTTTGATTCTTCTTGAGAAGTGCTCTTGAGAATTTTCCCCCCCTTTTTGCTTACTTTTATCTTTCTGGTTGGCCCGATGTGCATTTTTTCCTGTGAAGTTTTTGAACAAGACTCCATTTTATTTTCAAATAAAATTGGGAATTGCTCCAGACTGCCACAACTCATTGTTGTATACCGGGTTTCTCGGCCACCCCCACATCTACATATGCATTTTGATTGTTTTAAATAAAATTGTGAATTTAATCAAAATATTTTACATATGTAGAATAAAACAATTTAAAGCACAATAACAAATTAGCTAACCACAATATATGAATTACATAATGAATTTAAGTAAATTAAACATGGGCTTAGTTAGAATTACTAAGGAAATCAGAGTAACAAATACTCAGAATTTTTGTGCTGAAACTACTTACATAATTTATTTGAAATTACTCAAAAATATTAAGTACAGCCAACTTAAAAAATATGTCTAGATTTAGGTGAATGTATTGCATGCGATCACTTTCAACATTAAAATTGAGTAAATTCAACAAAACATTTTTTTCAGTGTATTTATGCTCTCCAGATTCTGGAGGTCCAGACCACCATCCCCCACATACACAGCACCTCCTTTTACATTCCCAGAAGAGGTGATAAAAGGACTGTTTTCCGTCTTCTCCTTCATCCAGCTCATCTCATCCCATAGCAAATTAATCACGATTAACCAATGGTATCTGGCACAGAGCCAAATATGAATGATAAACATATTTTCCCCTTTTGCTCACTACATATCATCCTTTATGGATGAATGCCATAGTCTGTATGTGTTTGCTCTCTCTGTTTCTCAGTGATGGATTAGAGAGTGATAAGCCATTCTCATTGCAGTACATACTGTGTGTACAGTATTTCTTTCTAAAAATCGTTCTTGGTATTTGGGTTTACAAAATGACCCAAAACTTACATCACAGCTGTTGATGGCGTCCATAGCCAGCAGGTTGTTGCCATGGCGGAGCTGGAAGTGGATGACCTCCAGGGCGGCCTTGACCTCAGCCATCTCTCTGTTTTGTCCCGGACCACACTCTCTCATCATGTCCTGCAGCAGCAGGCTGTACTTGCTAATGCGCTGCACGGGCTTCAGGAGGTACGACCACAGGTCCATTTTATCCCCCAGCCTCAGCTGCTTTTGCTGATGTACGAAGAGAGGGGACAGAGCAGTCAATGAACCTGCAGCAGTGCTAGAGATGAGCTGGTAAAGCTACAATATCAGGATAATACTAAAGCTGAGTTGGAGAACAGCCTAATGTTAGGTGGATGGGACTCAGTAAGGATCAAATCAGGACTGAAATAGTGTACATTTTTATTAGGAAGATAATTAGACGAAATATCCTTATTTGCTCTTTATTAGCCATGCTATACAGTGGGACTCAAGGGACAATGTCTGTCTGTTTGTTCCACCATTGTGGTCCAGACTGAACTATCTCATGAACTATAGGATGTTTTGCCATGAAATTTCCTACAAATATTCATGTTCCCCAGATGATGAATCTTAATGACTTTGGTCATCCCTTAATATCTCCTCTAGTGGCTCCATGGGTTTAACTTTTTTTTTTTGTGAAAGGGCTTGATAACTATTATTGTCATTTAACTTGGTGCAGATATTCAGTTTCCCCACAGGAGGAATAACTTTGGTGATCCCCTTTTTGTACACCACTATCATCAGGTGATATTTGGCATTTAGCTCAAAGCACAGCTGTGCCTAAGTACAGTCCTCCAGAGCAGCTAACATGGCTGAGTTAGTCTTTTTTAAAATACACCATCCTCTCTCCTCTTGTTTGAGAAAAGTCCAGATGTGGTTTTAGAGAGAAATGAGAGAGTGAAGAGTTTAGGCACTCTGGCAGGGGTTCTCACCTTGAAGAAAGCCTGTCCATGATTAATAAGAAGACTATCAGACTGCGGTTTGTTCTTGCTGTAAAGGGCATACAAAGCAAAGCTTTCTCTCTGAAATAAAAGAAACAAATAAAGACTGTCATCATTCAGTGTTATCATCACCAGTACATGTGTCACACTGTAAAATGCTGGTGTAGTGTGCCATTGGAAGTTTGTGTAAGCTGATACACATTCCAGAGTCTCCAGAGGATGTGTTAATGATATCAACATTTTATCTGTTGAAGGAAACGATTCCTGGAAGATATGGCATTATTTTCCAGTCAGGACACATCTGGAAACGCTTTCATTACCAATCAATCGTGCGGGAATAATTGCAGTTACGGTTCAAAACAGGAAACCAAGGACAGCTACTTAACATTACACAGACTCAGGTCTGCCAAAACCTGATTGTGTCATGGAAATAACAGTGACACAAGTTTGATAAGTATTTTGTGTATTTATAATATGTTCTAAATAAGATTTTAAATCATTACTTAACATGAGAACATCATCAGTTTCTGAATCTGGATTTTTTCCTAAACAAGGTGCATCACACTCTCAGAGCAAACTAGAATTCATTTTCAGTACTGTCACAATAACACATGGAGCACCTACATGTCGTAGGAAGCAGCGTCCTACTCTGAAGGGTTCATTCACGCAGCTCTCCAGCTCATTGAGGAAATGATGTCGGTGAAAGTCGTGGAGCTTTTCTAAGTTACCGAAGATGCTCCCCCTCTGGCCCCTGAGGTCCTGAGGGACGTCGGTCCTCTCCAGCTCAGGGAAATAGTGTTCTCGGACATAACCCAGAGCCTTCACGTACTCCCTCTCTGTGGACAGCAGCTCCTCCATTATCCTTCGCAGCTTCCTGTTCCACATGTAGGAAATGAAAAATGTAAAATCACTGATTTTATTAAAGCTCATAACTAAACCCAGGTGATCTGAAGATCATACTCAGTTTTACGTTACATATCTGTGAGTGGAGAAGAATTTTTTATAAAGTATGACATTATTAGAGAACAATGGTGCCATTCATGAATGCATGGATGTCATTTTTAATGTTCTGGACGGCAACTCACTGAGCTTTAGATCATAGCAGAAGGAGGGGACATTACTTACAAAACATTGCTGCAATTGTTTTCTGTTGGTGTGAGTAATGTCTCTGGAGTCCTTAAATCTTTAGGGCTCTGGGTGGAGACTGTGCATCCTTCTCCTTCCTCTTCATTACTGTCTCTGATTGACTTGCAGTTCAAGTTTCCCGACTGTAAGCTCTCGTCATGGGAAGTTGGCCGATTTTGGACAGGTTTCAGATTTTGTTCCAGCGCCTGTGTCCTGTTCTGACAGTGTTTGTGTCTGACATTCAAAGGTGAAAAGCCAGAGATGCTCATCAAATGAGGGCTAACACATGATCCCTCGCTTAGGGACCGACCCAAGGCTTTGTGCAAAGGAAACTCCTCGCCCACTTCAGTAGAACCTGTGCTCCTCAGATCTGTCTCGCTGTAGTGCTCTCTTGGCCTCCATTTGGCTTCAGGATGACAGTCACAGTTTTGTGAAAAAACAAGAGTAATTTTCTCATTTTTAACTGTTGCATCAGGTAATTTCTGTGCTTGGGCTTCATCTTTCTCGCACCCTTTGAAGTCAGGTTTTAAATGGTTGTTGAAACACGCAACAGTGGCGCTTTCTCTTTCTCTCTCCGAGATATTGACCATCTCTTTAGGAGAGGTTGACTGTGGTGTCAGGGAGCATTCATCCTCCCCCAATTCACTCTGTTTCTCCTTGTTCCCCATTCCTCCATCTTCCCCTTGAGAGTTTACAGCTGTGGTCTGCTGGATCTGGTTCTTATCTACGCCTTTCTTCTTCTGGATCTCCTCAAGACTCTGCCTCACTTCTTGGCACTGGACCCAAGCTGCATTCCACACCTTCATCACCCCAGAGGCCCCTGATCCTAAACCAGAGGCCTTAACTTTCAGAGCTTGGAAGTGCGGGGTGGAGAATTCACCACCTAATCTCTCTTCATACATCTGGAGTGTGCTTAGGTTCTGAGCTGAGTAACACCCCTGTTCTACCTTTTCCAAAAAATGACTGCATTCCTTGGCCAGGGCAGACGCCTACAGAGAGGGAGACAGTAAGAAAAGTGGATTCAGCAGTTTAGATTTAAAGGTTAACACAAATCAGCTAGGAGTATTCAGACAAAGGGGAAGTGGAGACAGCAAATGCAGAGACTTAAATTTCAAAGGTCAAATGGGGGACAAAACATTGGGCAATAAGAAAAAAAAAAAAAAAACCCACACAAACCTGATTACAGAAGCGGTGCACATGCACCAGCGTGTCCAGTTCTTTGTACCTCTTTTCTGCCCTCAACATAAAACTGTCCATATTAGATCTGAAAGTGCTGACCAGAGTACGAAAAATATCTGTTGCAGGACTGGAGTCACTGGTGCCAACAATTTCTTCTGCCTCCGTCACTAGGGTCATGGCATGCTGTTGTTTCTCCTGAGATAAACAATAAGATGTCAGATTCTTAATCTGCTATTTATTATTATCACTGCAGTCATTTAAATATTTCTGCTTTGAGAGACTAAGGACAAAAATGTTGATATGTGAACAGAAAAATAGAGAACCAAATAAGGATAACTTATAAGTTTTATTTTTAAATCCCTTTTGATAAATTGCAGTAATACCTTAGACTGAGTGAGAAACTGTTCAAAGTGCTGCAAAGCCTTTTCAGTGCACGCCAGGGTATTATCTGTTGTGTAAGAGTCCGCCAGTCTCTGTTCGCCTTCTGTATTGAACCAGGTCCCGGCCTGCAACACGTAATGTAGAATCATGTAATGTTGGTTTTCGGTTTGGCAAAACTTGAGGGTAGATTTACATTTCTTATTTTAACAGTCACATGAATGAAAATATGAACAAAAGGGGACCGACTTTCATACCCCTGTCTACAACACCACCTTAATGAATTTTAGACGCTTCAGTACACATTGTTGATTTCATTAGAGTGAATAGAGAGAAAAAACTG
This sequence comes from Toxotes jaculatrix, assembly GCF_017976425.1. NCBI lineage: Eukaryota > Metazoa > Chordata > Actinopteri > Toxotidae > Toxotes > Toxotes jaculatrix. The sequence continues at coordinate 11,249,089 of NC_054396.1, read as the reverse complement.
GTGCTACCATGCTGATTTTGGACTCCATCTCTCTGAGCCTGAAGAGGAAACCCAGCTGCTGCAGTGACTCATTCGATCTCATCACCAGCATGTGGAGCTTCTCTTCCACCTGGTTATACAGACTTGTCACTGACTCCAGAGCATCTCTGCAGGGAAGGAGAGACAAATATTACCAACAACAACAAACTCTGAGACATGAAACACCCAACTTCAGGTGTGACGTGTATATATCATCAGATGCAGTAAATGTTTCACAAATATTTCTGAGGAATAAATCATTAAGTCAATATTAAAATTCATTTTTCAACCTATACATATGGCTATAGTATCAGCTGGCTGTTGATTTTCAGTCAGCACATTAATTTAGAATTAACTACTATCCAGTTGCTGCTGAATATATATGAAACACAGCTGTGAAACAGCAACATGTTTTTATACAGGCAGGCTTGGAGGAGGTGTTTAAGAGATTATTACCTTAACAAATAGCAATTCCACAGTGTAAAAATACATTACAAATGAAAAAACCCTGCATTCAAATACAACTTAATTAAAAGTATGTAAATGTTAACAGGAAAAACTGTAAAAAGTAGTATTTATTATGCAGAAAGGCCCCTGATAGTGTTATATCATCACATATTATTGACTTGTTACTACATTACAGTATAAGTAGCATTTTAACATTGTAGCTGGTTGAGATAAAAATTATTATCTCAACCAGCTACAATTGGCTTATTATACTGTTTGGTAGTGAAATCAATAATAATGAATCAGTAATCAATAATCACTTTTTTTAAAATACAGTGTTCATGTTATATTGGTAAAATGTAATGCCTCTACACAGCCACTGGCAACACACAGGTGTTTTCACTTATGTTGCCAAATTAGACCTCAGGACTCTGTGAGCAAGTACAGACTGGGCCTGATTTATATCTCCCCCAACCATCTGTTGCTTTTGTTGTTCCTGTTGGAGCAGGACAACCTACTTCATTTTTATTAGTACTGTACACTTAATTTGGGGACGTTTGGTATATTATTTCCTGCCATAGCTTCACCCAATTTACTCCTGACCAGAGGCTTAATCTGCCAGAATACTTGAGAACATCTGTGGGGGTGTGCAGAGCCGTTAATATGTAAAGTAACTCGTGACTATAGCTGTCAATTAAATGTTGTGTGGTAAAAAGTTTCATAATATGGAAATACTCAAGTGAAGTACAACTACTTCAAAATTGAACTCAAATATAGAATATGAGTAAATATACTTTGATAATGGAACAATGTAGATGAAGGGAAATTTGAGCATTACTGTCTCTCTGTGTGTACTACACGGATTGGTATGAGAAGTGGAACATAAGTAGACTTAAATATTTTTTGACACCTGTAGTCTTCAGACTGTGGAAATCTGAACTCCTCCCTCCTCATCCTGGCCAGTACAGCCCCTCCTTCTCTTTGCAGCGTGACCAGTCGAGTGTCCTCTAGCACCTCTTTCATTGATGCCCTCTGTTCCTGAATGCATTGCTGCACATCCTGTAGCACATGCAAAGTCAAACATTTATGCACTCGTCCAAAATAAATATGTTATCATAGTATGAGCGGTTGTATTTTACCGGGGCCGTGTCTATCTTTTTGCTGCCTTCCACTTTCCGGATGGCCTTCTGCAACAAGCTGTCTGCTCCTCGCAGGTCAGTCATGAAGGAAACCAGTTTCTGAAATGAATTAAGTGGAGGTTAACATTCTGGAGGAGAGCAACTACACATCGGCTTATATTTACATGTACTGATGTGTGTTTATTAGCTGAAAGTCTATATAAACACAGGAGACTGCCCTCAGCGTGCTGTTAGCTATGGCAGGAAAAGACCTCAGAGATACTGAACAATGTCACAATAGTTTCTTGAATGTGACCAGTACTTTGGAGAACTTGTTGTTCATCTTTGCTTGTCTGCTTTGCAGGCGACTGTGTAAAGCTGTTCCTCAGAACTGTTTCCATCTGCTGCATCCGTAGTTCTGCCTCCTGGAATTTTAGACCCTTTACAGTGAGGCTTTCTCTACGAAGTGGTGGCCTGTTGAACCAAAAAATAACTTTGCCCTTTCAGTTTTATTTAGGGACCTAATGACGTAAAATGCATGAGAAAATAGTCAGAAAATATCATTCTTTATACGAGTATGTTGTGTAATCATGGCGCTGAGATTTATCTTGTAACCAGTGGCAGAGGGACAGGACGTCTCTTCATAACAAACTTCAGCTGCTTAGCTCTGACCGGCAGTTTAATGAGATGATGTGCAAAAAACATGAAATTTACCTAACACTGCAAGTTAAAAATTGTTCATAAAATGTTGTATGTACAACTGAAACCTTTACTGGTAAGCTGTCTATGGTCAGCCAGTTCTTTAGAGGGGAAGCTGGAATTTGACTTTAATGCAGTTTTCATTTCCAAACTTAAAATATATTAACACTTTGTTTGTCACTTATGCTGAAATATTATGTATTTTAATATACATAACACAGTACCAGTCTCTGGTAGTAGTAGTAGTAGTGGTTAACAAAGTTTATTTAACAAACATGGAGGAACACATAGTGGACCTTACCTGCTCATTCTTAAAGGTCAGTAATTATACTGACTACTCAAACTGGTACTTATAACAATCCAGTTTATCATTCAGATAAGACTCCGTTCATTATACATTCATTAAACAGCAACATAGATGATGAATGTTTGGTATGGGTGTGTGGATAACAAGTCATCACCTGTGGGCGAACTGTGGTTGAGCAGCAAATTCCTCTGACTCTACAGGAAAGTCCACAGTTTATCAAAGTAATTGTGGGACAGAGTGGGGTGGTAATGTGGTATCCCAGGGTATTTGAAAATGGCAACGGTGTCCGTTTCATTACAGTTCATGAAAAACCTCTGCTGCTCAATGTGTGCACATAAAGGCCTCGAGAGTGTTTGTCCAGCACCACTGTCTTTGTGGTTGAAGATGGTATGAAAGTGATGACAGGAAAACAACATAGTGAATATTCAGTACCTGATGGAACTGCAGCCAGTCTGTATGGCTATAAGTAAAGGTACCGCCCAGGTCAGATGTCAGCTGGGAAGCTTCAACCGTCTTGTTTAGGACTTTCATAGAAGTCACCATGTCCATCTAACAGACAAAGGCAAAGGCTTGTTAAGGAAGGAAGGAAAAGTTGCACTCATTTCCGGTGTCACATCTGACTAAGATAAAAAAAGACTAAGGGAGGACCTGGAAGTTGTTTTTATTTCTGACCTGCAGCCCAGGCTGTTTTTCAGGGCGCGGGCAAGTGTCTTTATCCATCAGCATCACAATACTGTGCACAGCATGAAGGGCTTGCTCCTGCAGCAGGTAGTCAATGAATTAAAAGCAATAAATTAGGGAATAAATCATATAAATCATGCATTTTTAATTAGCTCAAGTAGTATTTGCTGACGTGTGTTTTAGGGTGAGGGCTAAGGTTGACAGTTCACTCAGGCATGTGTAGGCAGGTGTGTTGTTTTAACCTGGGCCATCAGCAGAGCTTTATAGAGGTGAAGTGGAGGAGGCTTCTTCCTGGCATTGATGACCAAAGTCATTCCCAGCTCTCGAACATCTTTCCTATGAAGACATTCATTCATGTCAGGAGCCAATGAGGACATATCCATTTCAACAGAACTGAGGACATATCCGTTTCAACACAAGTCTTAATGTGATGAATGAATCATTCAAATTCTTTTATGCTTCACTTCTTTTACTTCTCAAATTTTCTTTTATTTCTCTCTGACATCCACCCACACACACCTTCACATATCCTATTCTACTTCTTTAACACCTTCACACACACGCCCCTCTTAAAGCCCCCTTCTTGGGTTACGGTTGTGCAAACCTGCGTCAGATATGGCTGCTAATTCTAGCAAGGCGCTGCATACCAGACAGTTGGCTGCCAGCCTGGATAGAGACTGTTGATGTAGGGCTCTTTAGTGGGGACAGAGGAAGGTCAAATTATCTGGTAGAATGGCTTTTTGAAGTTCAAAGACACAATTAAACCCAGTATAAACAAATAACACTGTTAAAGTGTTCACTAGTAAACCTTTGAGGGTCAGGAGTGACTATTTTGGCAGAGGGTCAGCACTGGTCAATGATATTGCCATCCGATCTAAAGGCACAACTTGATAAGGCAGAATTGTTCATAAAGTGATTCTACTGATATTTTCTGTTGTATAAGTTGTAAAACAGTAACTATTCAGTAACTATTCATCAGGAGTCTCTTAGTTTGGATGTAAGAAGTTGCATAATTTTCAAAGTCTGCTTTGACAACAGGAAATAAATTTTAAATGACACTCTGCTGCCCTCTTGTGGTTGGACCTCTTATTACCACATACTACCACACTGGGAGCTCTCCAGCCAGCCAGCAGTAAATGTTTGAGTAAGGAGATCACTATCTCATAATGGGCATGGGTCGAGCTTTCCTCCAAATTTGATTTATGATGACCTTACTTACCACCGTATTTGGTATTTTTTTTAATACAGACATACATAAAGCATTGTTTTCATTACCTGGGTATGGAGTGTAGGTAGAGTAGCAACTCGCACACACTCTGAGCCGATACTTGGGGGGACGCCCACTCCTTCCTGTCACCATGAACCTCCACCACTGCTCTGCCTGTCCTGTCCCTGCTGCCTGAAGACAAGCAGGGCAGAAGAAAGTAGATGACATGTAAATGTCTTTTTCAGGAAAGGAAGGGAAATCAAATTCTTCTAGTACACTAAGACGATGATGAAGCAATGACATGTTGAAAGTTTTGTTGAATGTTGTATAAAAAAATTACTTGAGGATTAGGAATGACCCAAATTACTGAATATCTCTATTATGTGATGTTTGGTCTTCAAGACCTTCAGACACTCGTTTCAGAGGTCTCATGAGCTCTGGTGACTGGTTGGGACTCCCAGTCTTTTTAACAGCTCGTCATTCACACCTTGATGTCACATGAGAGTTGCTGAGGTCACAGGTGCGTGCTTAAAATCACATGGTAGTCATATGAGACTCATTTGAATCAAGGTATATTTTTTAAAAGGAAAAGTGCCATCACCGTATAACATTTTCAGGCAGTAACAAACTATTTTTAGATATTAGGGATTATTTGACTGAATGCACAGAAAATTATATAAAAGATATAAAGAAAAATCATTTCTAAAGAACCTTCCCATAACCAACCACGCATAATTATAGAATAATTGATGTCAAACACATTGGCGTAAAGTACCTGGCAAACAAATAATGCCAAATTCAAGCAGACTGCTGATCCTTCTGAAACTGGATTCTTCTGTTTGTGGAGACTGAGGAGTGTCAGAACTCGCAGACGGAATCTGAACTTGCAGAGAAGATGACTTTTCTGTCTTTGAGTGGTGGAGTCTGGTGTCAGCTCCATCTGTGGTGGAGGAAGTTTCACTTCTGCTTGACTGGGAGTCTGTCATTAGACACAAATATACATGTTTTCTGACAAGCAAAGAAAAAAACAAAAAAAAAAAAACTGAATCTCATTGGCGCATTGCAAGAAAAAGTTTACTCTATGTATTCTGTTTCTCAAAACTTGGTTCAGTATAATTCATCAGACTGTTTTACTTGAGGGTATTCTTGTAGAACAGCGCTAAGATTTCCTGGAAACCCCGAACCTTATATCCTGTCCAGTGACATTTGCCCTTTCATACTAACAGTAATCATTCATCTCTTCAGCCATAACTCTTAATAGCCCTCTATTGACATGGACCTACCCTACACAGCTGCCCAGCTGTATGCAGACATTTAAACATTGGATATATGGTAACTCTGTAACAAAACACTGTGGTGGCCTGGCTACTAAACCTGGCTTTGATTTCAGACATCCTAACTGGCCTCTCCTTAGAGCCAACAAAGCCTTGCCTGTGCTCTCTCTTTGCTACTTTAATAGTCCATGACAAGTATGTCTCCAGTCAAGATCTCAACATGCCCCTCTGAGGGCATGAGGGTGCATGCCAGCGGGTGCGGGGGACACAGAAACCTCCTTCTTGCACGTTATGCTGTCTCTCTACATTAGAGGAATGCTCTGCTCTTTCTTTTTACCCAATGGTATCAGGCCCTCTCTTTCATTGGGGGTGCAGCATCTTATTTCCGTTCACTCCCTCGGTAATGGGAATGACGTGAATGCGGCCGCACTGCCAAAGAACCCAGACAGCAGTGGGAGAATCACTGGAGGAAGATCATACTCAAGCATGACCTTCGACCTTTGAACCCTCTTTCTAAAGAGCTCTTATGAACTGTGACCCTCAGTGAAGCACGTTCCCCCCAAGCACACAAGGTCACAGTCGAGTTTCAGTCCCTCTGTTTGGTGTCAGTGTTCAGTGGCCGTTCAAGCTTTGAGAAACAGATCATGATAAATGGCTTTGTGTGCAATAATAACAATGTACAAACTGTGTGTGTGGGCGGGGGTTAAAAGGAAATCTGTCGAGTGAAAAAAGAACTGTGAAGAGTCAGTCTTAATTTTCTGGCTCTGCTCACCTTTTTTCAGACACTTTCCAGCCAGCTTTTCCAACTTTGGAGTCACCTGATCCAAAAGTTCACCTTTCTTACACTGGATTACACTGGAGATTGTTTCAGGACAGATATCACTGTGACTCCTGTTATTGAGTTTATAGAGAAGTGGACTCCCTTTAGGTGTCTCTGACACAGTGGATGGAGTCCTCAGCTTAACTTTGTGTTTCCCCGACGGTTTTACAACCTCCACCTTCTGTTGTGGTTTCATGTCACCATCACGGATCTCCGAGAACAAATCTGATCCTGGATGCACATTAGGCTTATGTCCCAGTGGGTGGGAAATAAGTTTTGTCTGAACTCTCTGACTATGGCTCAAACCAGGGGTTGATTTCAAAATCGCAGGTGATTCCTTCATAAGGTTTTCAGATTCAGAACTTGGAGGAATGTCTTTAAGGTGAGACACAAAGTTCTCTGGTGTTGGTTCACAGCAGTGTTTGTATTGGCAGAGCTCATGACGTATCACGGCCTCTTTTGGGTGGTTACAAACGCTTCCAAGTTCGTCTCTTGGAGCTTCAAAATTACCCCTGGATCTTAACTCACCCTCTTCACAGAGGCTGACCTCCTCGAGGGCAGATAGGAGGTCTACACTCCCCCTCTCAAAAGTGACTGGGTTTCTCAGTGCTGCCAAGTAAGAGTCTCTGTACCGACACTTCAAGTCTTGATCAGTGAGCTCCTGCCCCAGCTTTCTCTGGCTGCATGGTGTACAAGGCTCCTCTGCATACTGAAGGGTGCGTCCACAGGGAGCACTTTGCCCGAGTGGTACAGGTGGAGGTGGTCTGACAGGTTTGAACAAAGCTGAATTGGGTGGATTAGGATGGTTGTCCCTCTGTTTATCCACAAATTCTTTCCCTTTGGCGATATCCACCAGGTCTACATAATCACCTTCTATCTCTCGATAGTTACGACTGTCCCAGGTGTTGGGAGAAACCCAACCCACAGGTTTGATTAAAGGTTTGGAGAATGATTTTGGCATTCCTCTTTCATGCTCCATTTTGACAAGTTTGGAGGAGCTGTCCACAGGTCTCAAAGATGCTGACATTCTGTCTTTTAAAGGAAGAATCATGGCTTCTATCGGAAGGGTGGAAGAGTTAAAATGGGAGGGAACTGAGATCTGTTTTGGCTCAGGAGGAGCTTCCCGATAAGTGGGCATGATCTTAGGCTTGTCCAAAAACTCTGGGATAGCTATTTTGGCCCAGGGCAACTTGATTACTCCTTGATCTGTGCAAACCAAGCAACGTGACAGAGGAGTTCCATGGCGTCCTTCATTGATGTCCTGCAGCCAGTCTTCAGTGAAGATGCAGGGGTACGAAGTTTCAGGCACGGGGGTCTCCTCCACTTCCCGACACCCCTCTTCCAGAAGACTTTTGAGGACGATGCGAGCCGCTTGGTCCCCGAAAGGTTCCACCTGAAGATAGAAGTCTCCAGGACGCAGAAGCAGAGGGTTTACAGGTGCTAACTGGATGACGGTTTTATCGTGGAGACACAGAGGCCAGCCCTCACAGCGGAAAACCACATCAGAGTATCCAGCCTAGAAAAAAAAATCGAGCAAAATTACACTGTAATTTTGTTTTGCTCTATATATTACGTATGTATGTAATACAGTTTCTTCAGTGTTTCACTTAAGTAGTTTTCCCGATTTTTATGTAGTTTTGTTGCCTCCTATTTTCGAATCTAAGCCATCTGCAGTAGATTGTTTCTCTGAATGTACTGTTAAAGTGAATTTATCACCAGCATTTTTGAAACATTGGATACAAGTAGGATACTTAGAGCTGAGTTATCTCACGTGCATTTCTGTGTTTGTGTATACTGTGTACTGTATAAATACTGGTCTAACCAGTATACACTAACTAATCTGTGGCTTATAAATTCACCATTTTATATAAACATTATTTATGGAATGCACAGAGGACCGCCTCCCCACAATTTACATGAGTATCAGTGTTCCAGAAATATAAGAACAATGTTGATTGGACATTTAGAGCCTTAGTAATGTCAAAAAAATATTCATAGTGCAACACAATAATTTCTATTCGGGGAATAAGTTTTGGAATTGGGGCTTGGGGGTATAAACAGGACGTATGTTGCCATGCTGAGGGCAACAACTTGAGCCTGTTTGTTTTTCTTGATTTTTTTTGCACTGCAGCCATGGATGTGGATTTTATGGGCATTTGTGGACAATGGACATCGGAGCTGGTGATATTTCGGAAGTGTAAGTCATACTGAATCTAAAAACATGTATCATGTCTGTCTGTGACTGAAGAAGTGTGAAGATGTGACTGGGTTATGACTCTGGCAAGGAGCATGATTTTTTAAGAAATTGCAGCAATTTACCTCAGGTGGTATTCTTGCCCCCCATCTTTCCTGCAACCTCTAGGGAGGTGTGCTTCAAAATTTGAAAACCAATATACAGTCTAATCCAAATCTCTCCAACAAGAGATAAAGAGTAAAATGAGTAAAAATAATTTTGACAAATGTCACTGTCTCCACCCCAACCACATTTTAAACACCCTCCAAAAGCAGAGTCTTTTCTCCCAAATCTAACTGAATAACTTACCTCATTAAATGTTTTGGCACACATTAAGTGCCTCTGAATAAACTTTGCACCGGTTCATCTAATAGAATTTTAAAAAATGTGCACACATGAGTATAGTGTAAGAGAGAAGAGGAACAAGCGTGTAGGTGCAGATGTATGAGACTCACACATGCTGCCTGTTGGACACTCTCCAACAGGTGTTTGGAGGGGATGAGGAAATCTAGCAGGCACTGTAATGCATCGCCATGGTAACGTTCCTCAATGGTGCGAAACAGTTGGCTGAGGACGATGGGCGCTGTGGCCTCGAAAGGCGGGAAGAGGGCAGAGAGGGTACTCTGGATAGACGAGTCCAGAGATTCTGGGTTCTAGGGGACAAGAAGAGATGGAGGTCGGTGAGATGAGGTTTGTGCAGTCTTGATGGATTATACATGTCCTGTGAGACTGGATTAACTTTTTCTCCAGGCCCTATCTCAAGAATACCAGGAACAACAAACGTAATAAAAAAAATTATAATAATAATAATAATTCAATGAAAACAATATATCTAGATGATATTTTACACTTTACACCTAATAATCACAAATACAGCTTCTGTGTATATAATTGACAGAACATCAGTGTGCGATCTACACATTCTTTTCAAATGAGAATTGTATTGACCTTTTCACCGAGGCACATGAACAACACAATATTTAATTTAGACAAAATAAATCTTTCATTTGGGATTATGTTGTCTCATGTAATTAAAACAGCTGCCCTCAAACTGAAATCCTGGTGAATAGCCTTTTTCATCTTCTGACTTGATTGACATCTGCAATTATTATTTCCAGCCACATACAATTTTTTATTTGACTGGAAATATGTATATGCACATGAAAAGGTGAAAAAACCTGGCAGCAATCTGCTGTGACTGGAAAACTCATGTCAAATTAATTTGGTCATAATGGGAGGAGAGCAATTTTGAAAAAAATACATCAAATTCCCCTTGAATAGGTTCACCAGATTTCACAATGGTTATGGATCACATGACCTGTATTCATGTCACCTTTAATGCCTATTGTTTTCTTAATTTCTAGTTAATACAAGTTTCAGACAATGCGAGTAGGGGCTCTATATTTGCGAAAATTAGTATCCTGTGTGTTTGATGTGGATGGTGAATTTCAAAAGTAAATGTCTTTTTGGACTCCTCTTGTTGTAAAACTTATTTATTTGAAGAAGGTCCATGTGGCCAAGATATGTGGAGAACAAATGCTCTGCAAATGCAAAATGACAGGACAGATATTTTTCTTGGTGTGTTACCCCGTCACTGTGCCCATTTGGAGCCCCTCAAAGAGTTTTCAGTTTTAGAATCAGGAACAAAAAGAAACAGTGATGTGCTTTTCTGCTTAAGTACAATTTTGGATCAATGAATTCTTACACAGAAATATCATGTCAAACAAACAGAAATCTGCAGCAAAAGATCAGTTTCACCAAAATCATGATGAAGATGTCTATCAACTCAACATGGGACTTGGAGGTAAACTAAAAACTGACATATTTCAAGAGGGGCATGTCTGAGCCTAATCAAAAGCCTTTCAACTGTATCTGGAGATGATTAAGTCTGACCCACATAAGTATGTGCAACTTGTTTCATGTCTGGCCAAGACACACTTCATTTGAGGTGGTGTATTTGTAGCAGACCAGGGTCAGCATCTGATCTTACTCAAAGTGACACGAAGAAGAAAACAGACAAAGAAGCAAATGGCTTCATCACAAATGCCCATAGAGATGCAACTGTGCACCGTTTTCTGTTGCGTTTGGTGCTTGTGTTTACTGCATGTATAAATCTGCTTTTGGTAATCATCTGAATGTCTGCACTGGATAAAGTTACTGGCACCAGCTATGGACGAGGTCCAGCTCTAGCCCAACTGTATGCATGTATCTGAGGTGGTGATGTTTTGAGATGTGTGAGCTGTCAACACTGATTAGTAAAATAACCAAGCATTTAACACAATGCTGAGCACTGCAAATACTGCACTTTGGATTTGATTGTCCAGTATGTCCGCTACAGTGAAAAAGACTTTATGGCTTTGCCTGTCATTTGACTTTTAAGTGTAGTATGGTGCTCAAATTTAATTGTAAATGTAGCATTAAATGAAGTAAAATCCTTGCCTTTGTGGATAAGGTGAAAATATTAAAGTTTCATTAAAGTTTCATTAAAAGGCTGTGTGAGCCTACCATTTAGCTGGGCAGCAGCGCTTCAAGCAAAATGCTAACATCAGCATACGAACATGAACACAGTGACAGTGGTTAGCAGTTACAGTATTTACCATATTCACCATTTTAGCTTGTAAGTAAGCTAACATGTTGCTTCTTTACTACTTTTACTTTTTCTCTGATTTGTTTTAGTTTGCCTTATTTAGCTCTTGTAGCTCTTGTACTGAAATGTGCAATTGTTCTTTTATTCACATACAGTATAGTCAAATAATAATGTCTCTTTGCAATGAAAGGGAAAGGAATAATATTCATGTTTAAGTCAACAGCTGGAAATAAGGACTTGACTCACTTATTTTGGATCTGGACACATCTTAGAAGCTGAGCACAGCAGGCATGCTATTCATACAATCAGTTCACAGTACCCTGCTGTGTAAATCTCCCAGCCCCACAAAGGACTCTGTTTTTAGCCCCTTCCTCATTTAGCTTGATGGCCTGACCAAGACCAGAGACTGGCCCAGGGTAAACACAAGTGCAGCAGCTTCAAAGACCTCACACTGGTTAGCACTGGGGCTGTGCTGAGCGTTTCAGTAACGAATATTTATGTGAGCAGCTTGGACATGAAGCATTTGGAATAAAGGTCATAAAGTTTCAACTGCTGTTCTCTGAATATTTTAGTAAATCATTCAGCCTTTGCATTCACATTTAGCTATTAGTACTGAACATTTGGATTCAAGGTGGTTTTGTCCAGAGTGTCTGTAATGTCTGCAGAATAAGCTAACGGTAATCAACAGCAGTTAATGTGGGATGTTGGGTGTAATTGAATATCAGTCTTTTACCACTTATAGTATTCTGAGTCTCTGTATCTCTTGTAGACATTGCATGTCCTCAGCAGAAAAGAATGCTTCCTTTTTCTGATTGAACACATCTGTCACAATAGATTAGGAAATGGACAACAGAATACCTTCGAGCCTGGCTCTTGAATGGTAATGCATCACAGCTGTTTTAGACCGACTACAGCCTTTCAACTTTGGGCTCTACTGTATGTCTCATAGCTAACTGTAAACGTGAGGTCACATCTAATAAAACAGTGCTGTGTAGTTACTGTACTGGCCTGAGAAATTCAATTTCCCAGCCAGTTTTATTTAATCAATGTGGCTTGGCACATGTGCTGCGACTCAGGCTTGTAGATTTCATTGCTGATTCCACAAATTTATTAGATCACATCCACTGTTCCTCAGCCTAACTTTCAGTACTTCACTGCAGTTCAACCTTAAACTAAAATTCACTGACTTACAATCATAACATTACTCCAGAATCATTTGAGATGTAAGCCTCTTTTTGTTAACACTCCTGCCTGGATAAACTTCTTCTCAAAACAAAGAGGTTTAAAAGCATGAGGCATTTCCCCCTGACTGAGGGTCTGCTCTGTGGGTGGTTTGGCTAGTGATATTCATATGAGTGAGACCCTCTTGAGATTTTTACTAAGCGTAGCTGAGCTGGACCCAGCTCAGATAGACTCAGTCAGCCAAATGAACTGAGGGTGGCTGCTGGTGTTGCGAGTTCCTCTGTATCTCATTACATCTGACAAACTGCCAGACAATATGCCAAACAGGCCTGAACTCCGAGATGTTCACCCTGAATTGTTCAGAGACAAAGCAGAAGAACTATCATTATCAGCTATCAACTATCATGAATTCTTCAGTTCTATTGCTTTGGCTTTTTTGGCAAACATCAACTTTAATCATAACCATAATTAGAATGATAGTCATAATCATAGTCATAATTATAATCATAGAAAAAGGATAGTAGTCCTTTTGGCCTAGTACCATACGTATACTGGTTAAAACATGTTTGCTAAATACTTGCACAATTCAGTGAGCACGGAAATTTAGACCTCTAAATATACACGTTTGAAATGTATGGGCCACTGAACACAACCTTTCTTACACATGGAAAACTCTTACTTCATCTTATCTTGTCCTTGTCTTGATTTTGATTGCTCTTTTTATTTTACATGTCATGGATCGTTCCTGTGACCTTTGTTTTTTTTTAGATATTTGTTTCCTCCCACCATCACAGCTTTCCCAGTTTAAAGTGGGAGTAGACTGGGCACTAACTGGAGGTGTGAAGTTCTGAGGTGTATGTTGGACTTTCCTGGCGTCAAGAACGAAGCCTCTTTTTAATGAATATTGGTGCAACACATAGCTGAGATACCAGACATGTTAAATCTGTAACAGGTCATACATAGTAATAATCAACATGCCAAAATCACAGCTGTGACACTGCAGAAAACACATAGCTAATACCTGGTGGCCTATCAAAATCAATCAAAAATTTCAGCATTTAAAAATTAATATCACACTATAATTGTGACACCATTAATGTGCTATACTGTACCATCTCAACATATAAATGTTTCTAAATTTAGTATTTTTGCAAATATTAGTGAAGGTGTTGCTAAGGGTTGTAAGAAAATAAACTGTCCACTTTTTCTTTCAATCAGTAATCTCAGATTCCAAGTCCAGTCCATTTTCTATAGTGTCTGACACCAGTGTTTAGTCTCTCTGCTGTTTTATCTGCTGTGCAGCGTGCTACCATTACAATAAACCCTGGGTCAACAGCAATTTGTTCATTTCCCATGTGAGCGCCCAGACACAATCAGTTCCCTACATCACTATGATAACATAATTTTTTACTGTATATCAGTGTATGGAATCTAGCTCTCGTTTCCTTACGTCGACAGCAACATAGAGTCGCTGTTTCTTTTTCCAAGATATTTTACCTCCACCCTCACTGTTCAATCATGCTTAAATCCTGAGCCTTTATCTTGGCCTGCAGAGACTGTGGGGTGTGATCAAGGTCCTGCTGACGACCTCATTCCACCGCCGCCTTCTCTACACATTCAAGACCAGGGGATTCCCTCTCTGCTCGCTATTGTCCACTGTAGCCTGTGATTTAACTCTAGAAAGAGCTTCAGTCTCCAAAAAGATCATTGTTTGACCTGAATTGGCATGCTAGTGTGGACAATGGGCATTTGTTATAAAGGTTCAGTCTCTCTCTTTGTCCTGGGAGACTTTGCTGTATTGAGTATTAAGCAGGTAATTACAGGTTTTTCTGTATTGCCTTAGGCTTTCGCTAAAGAAAGTCAGATATGAGCCAGAGTATAAACAAACTGTCAGGGTGTGTGATGCCCAGTGTGCATCTGTGTCATTGGCCACAAAGAGTCAAAGGATTAGTGAAGGTAATCTGACCAGAATGTGATTGTAATGAAGATTAACTTCAACAAAATGGACACAACTCTTGATGTGACATGCTGAAAGAATTTGCTGATGTCTCTTTCTCAACTGGTCATCACATTTTCTTGAAATGCTCATAAGAAATGGACGGTCACTCACCCTTGGGGTTAAAACCAAAAGTATAAGCAGAAGTGACAGTTGGGTTAAGACTTGCCAGTAAATTCTTAATACTGCCTCAATTCTGCATGTATGGACACGCAAATGCATCCAGGAGGGCGCACTGCCAAATCAGCCATTATAAAAGACAATCACAATGATCAGTGTTACAATCACTAACCACAAGCAATGTTATCATCTCAAGTGAGTCGTGTCCAAATGCAGATTTCATCTTTCATTCTTTTTCTTGTGGTTTAAAAAAAAAGGCACAGTAAATGTGTTTGCTTTACTATTACTGGTTTCACACAACATCCAGAAGTGGGAAGCAATCAGAATCATAATCACAATCATAGTCTTGGTCTTAATCATATCATAATCCAAAACATGCAACCAGTATCTCTTGGTTACTCCCCCCTTCTTCTCCCTCCTTCCTTTCCTCCTTAAACCCTCGGTATCTCCTGTTTGGCGGTGAGACAGTGCCGTCTTTGTGTGAGATCCACTCTTGTTAAGCTCAGTAGAGGCGCACTCCATTCAGCTCAAACATTCAAAATCCTTTTAAGCAATAAAAAAAGGCCCCTATGAGACAAAACTCCCACATCATTTCTTAGAGTCACTTCTGCCAGGAGTAAACACAGTGTGTGCTCGCTAACAGACCCTTAATCTGGCAGGGCTCCTATTATTCATTCATTCATTTTGTAGTTCAGAAGAACTCAAACTATGTTTGTAAAGTGAAGAGGGCACATAAATAGTGTGTCAGGTTTCTGGCCTGGGCTTTTTTTTTCTCGTATTGCGCAAGATGCAGTTTGCAAATGACTCATTAATCGACTCTGAATCTGTGAATAATGAACAACGAACGTCTAGTCTGCAATAATCTCCCATCTAACCCGACAGTCTCAAAACAATAACGTTGTATACAGTCATCATGGAAATATTTGCCTCTGTAAAACAATGAACAATGACATGAAGTGTGTGTGAATCCAACATAAATCTCTGCAGACATCTCTTTTGCAACCACAGACACCGGCTCACAGCTGCTATTCATGGCAATCACATGTTACGAAACGTAACTACTACTAAATGTAGTGCTTTAAGAATGATATCTGCATCGTTCTCTGGTCTGAGGATGTTGTGAAACACTAAACACTCCTTCTTTCCTCTTACACTTGGTCAGCATATTTTTGTAGATTCACCACAAGATCAGACAGGTGTACAGTTAGAGAAATACGCCAAATGCCTGATGAGGTGATTGGCAAGGAAGCACAGCAGATTATGTTGAGAGCTCAGTGCAGGAATGCTGTAAAAAAGCTTAAATGAAAGATGAAATGTCCTAATGGACATTAAAAAAAAATCAAGAGCTAGCATGCAACATTTCAGAAGTTGCCATGTGGCTTTTTTTTTCCCTGGAATTTCTACATAACTGATTCATAATGAACCGCTCACATTTAACACGACAAAACAAAGTCTCCTGGAGTTCATTTCCAAAACGCCTGCATTCTGGCAAACTATCAGAAATAAATTTGTAACATGCTTTGTGTTTAGAAAGTGCAACGTGCCATAATGGCTTCCATAGTTCAACTCATAATGTTAAAATGGCCAAGAAATTGATCAACATTAAAAACAGTAAAAGTAAAGGAAGGCCTCGTGAAATCCGCTAAACCATAACACAAGGGATTTGTTAGTTGGTCAGCATGTGAGTGTGTTTATAAGGAGTGTACTAAGCACTCACATCTGTTGCTGTTCTTTCTTTAGCCAGGCAAAATTTCCAAATAAGAGTCCAAACAAGTGCACAACTCCAAACAGAGCAAGGGCAGTCTACATTTGGAAGAAATGCAAGAAATAAGAAATGTGAGTTTTAAACACAAAGCATTGACAGACTCTTAAAAACATTAAAATGTATAGTTTAATCCTTTATTAAATTGAAGCTATTGAGCTGGTTAATAGGGACCAGAGGAGGCCGCAACAACAGCAACATTCAAACGGAGTCTGGGAAGGAAATGACAGTGTTGCACTAACTGAGTTTCTAGAGACAATGCACTCTGAAAACTGACTCACAGAAAGCCTATGGCTGCATTTAGCGACATTTCCCCTGAACACTTGGCAAAGCTTCTGTTTTGAAAATACACCGCACAGTCTCTATTGAGTTTGACCCACTTTTGTGATACATAGATAATAAACATGCTGAAAACACAGTTTGCAGTTCCATGACAACTCTCAGAGCCTTGACTTGCTGAGTCAAGCAAATTAGAAATAATTCGGCTCACGCAGCTCCGCAAGGCAGATGTCTGCAATTATAGATATTTTCTCTATAAATCACATCAGTTTATTGTTTAGATTTTCCCTGCTTGCCGCTGTAGGGATTTGGCAAAATCACAGCAAGTGAAGCTGTGTGCAGGACACAGATGGTAAAGATGTGATGACTTGTTACAAGCAGAGGAGGGAGCTACTGATGACTGTCCCATGACTGTTAAAGACAGAGAGGGAGACAGAGACATACAGCTGTGACCCTGTAAAGCCAGTGTGTGCACTGTCAGCCAGTCTGGATACTCTAACGCAGCATGTCCACAGTGTTTCCAAAAGCTGAGAGATTAAGGTATATGCACATGGCTGGTTAAAAAAAAAAAAGAGTGAATAAAAATGCTCTGTGTCTGATGAGATGATGACCTGAAAAGCTTCCTGATAATATAAAGCATGTGTGTAATCTTCTGTGAGAGCCTGTGAGACTGTTGCTGTCAGTTGGCTCCAGACTTAAAGCTGATATGAGCAATATTTTTACTATGTGAATGTGAAACGAGGTCGCATGTTACGATTAACTCACAGAGAATTATCGCCAGATTCTGCAGTTTCTGGAACATTTTAGCATCTTTCAGCTGATTGTTTTGGTCTCACAGCCCGAACATTTCTGACTTAGCGAAGCCAGAGAAGATACTGGAGTATTTAGAAGCTAAAGAGCTAGATATTTTTTGAGGAGATAGTTTAGTCCAAAACAGAGATAAAAGCAGAAAAGCAGAGATTCATCAGGTGGACACACAACATCAAATAAATACTGTTACTCAGCTTGTGTCCGCTTTGTGTGTAAAAAGGATGATAATATGCTAACGAATTTGCTATGAGTTAAGAAAAGCATAATCTAGCAAACAAACTTTGCTAATGACAGTTGGCATTTTTTTTCACCCTGATGCTGCTGAGTTCATACTAAGCATGTTTTGGCAAGACAGGAGCACAAAGCCCAAGAGCAACTCATACACAGGCTTTGGTCATTTGCATTAACTTTGAATAAACTTTGAATACTGCAACTGATGCCACTACTGCAAATACTATATGTCCTGCACCAGATGACTATGTTTACTGTACACTGAATGAAGAAAAACACATGCTATTGTAAGATGTTACGAGGAAAGTGCTTGACCTTGCCGGTGAATGAATGATTCTTGGTTGTCCATGTCACACAGTAACTAAATGCAAATACAGCGCACTCTAGCATGCCAGTGCTCTGGGTTTTGTATTATTGTTGAGTGTTTACCCAAGATAAAAACTCCAGGTCCCACACTGAACTGTAATCTAATAATTCAGACTCGCCAGGCTCATGACTGTAGGTTGGAGAGTGGCAACGGAAGACAACATCAGTCATGCATTAAGTAAAACAAACAGTTGGGACTGTAAAAGCTGGTCAAACAAGTGCTGCAGTGGATGTGAAGGGAGGACAAAGTGCAGTGGTGGCCATGCTGAGCAGCCAAGTCTGGACTTCTTTAAACATCCGTCCTTCATGCTCTCTGTAAAACTATAATTTATCTGCTGCCCTTGTACAGATATTATGCCTCTGACTGCTTTCTGTTTAAAGAAGAAAGGTACAATGAATAAATAGAAAGCTGAACATTGTGGAGAATCTGTGAATAGATTTCAGTTTACCAAAAAAAATGGTGCTTCTAGCCAGTGTTAAGTAAAAGGCAATAAAAGTTCAAAGAAGCCACATTCTCCCTCACCTGTCCTCAACATCTAACATGTTCTCATCTTGAGGCTCACTCGCTGTCATTAATTAGTTTCAGTTGTGACTAGGATGGATTACACTAGTCCTCTCTAGTCATTAAAGCCCTGTGGTTTGAACTTTTTAAAGAGCCGCAACACTGAACTGGAGAATTCCATTATGCGCGCATGCAAAGTAGTCGAACAATTTCTACACCACAACACTCTCCTCTCACTGAAGTATGTGTGCCATCCGCATCAATTAAGTCCTCATCAAAGGACTTCAAGGAGCAAAACAAAAGACAATGTGCCTCTCTCTCTCTGTCACTCCCTCTTTGTCAGCGTGCACACACTTAAAAAGCTTGAGATGCTGTGGGCTGTTGATGTGAAACAGTCCCACCAACTGTGCTCAGGATAACAAAAAGCTTTGGAGAGCACAGTGACATTAGCTTTGTGCTGCCTTTGTATGTCACAAAGATAAAAAGAGAACAAAGAATATGCATCAGTACTGTGCACAGTATCATGCAGCTGGAAAAAAAAAAATACTAAAAGCAATTGAAATACATTTCTGTTTTGTTTTTCTCTGTGTCAAAACTATGATTACAACATATCAGGCTCCTTAAAACTTTAGTGACACATGACCGGCAAAACCACAGAGAGAAACAAAGTCACTTGTCCAAACAAGAAACTCACGCTCTCAGTTAGTGGGTCAGTGGAGCACTTTAATCTCGAAGCAGAAAGTAACGGCAGACAAGGATGACAAGCATGAGCAAAACTTGGTAGTACTTTACCATCTTAGCAGGAGTTTGTCCTCTATCAGGCCGAGAGCGTTTTCATTTTTGGTCCTGATAATCCTCTCCAGACAGCCTCCCTGGGCTCTGTGCTAACAGACTTGCCATGTTTAGTGCATCAACAACAGAAGGCGGCTGAAGTAAACCCACATGACAGCGAGTCGCCTTGACCCAAAAGTAGCCAAAGTTATTTCCATTCTTCATGGACTTTCCGCAAGTCTTAGTGTGAAGCGCAGAAAGCAGCAAATTGTCAAGCCGCCTGTTGATCCTCCTCTTTCACTTCTCTTCCACTTCTCTGGCTACTCTGAGTGTTTGGGGGTGAGAGAGAGAGAGAGGAGAGGAGGGAAGGGAGAGAGAGTCTGGGAGGGGGAGGAGAAAAGCTTTCCCTTTCAGAGGAAATCCCCCTCGAGGCTTTTCAGAGTTACTTCGCTCTCTCTCGCACTCTCAAACACACACACGGGCTTTATCACACACCCAACCACACCCACAGACACATTATTCCACAAATGGACACACAAAAGCATGGGAAGAGACAATCACTGAATATGTGTGTTACTTTTTGTAAAGTAAGAATTTAAACATTCCCACATCCCACTTTGTCATGCATATAAGCACACACACATGCACACGGATGCACACACACTCCTTTGGCCCAGCATCAGAGAGCTGCAGAAATCCAGCCCCTCGTTTGTGGCCCCTTTCTTTCTATTTTAATCACTGGGAGCTTTTAGGAGGCTAAGTCAGTCTTTCTCCTATCCCTCATAGACTTCCACTGTCTGCTCCAGGCTTTCTCATTTCCTTTCTTCAGCAATTGTCTTCCGGCAGACTGCCCAGTCTTTGACTCGTATCAAAGCGGAAGGGCTTCCCTGCAGAGGTCTGAGCCAAGCAGCAGGCATGTGAAGACTGCTGCTATACCTCCACATTAGGCCAGAGGAATGCAGGGTTACACCCTCTGGACTACATTTTACATCTGGAGTTGGAAGATGTATAGAGCAAGAAACCCAAGACCTGCTGCTGCAAGACGCGAGGACCATCTCCGAGACATTCCTTGAGGAAGAAGATTGACAGGCCACCGTTTATTTCTGTCGGCTGAAGGCCAGAGAATGAGAGCGAGCGAGGTGGTTTACACAAGCAGCTCACGGTTGGCCTCAGCCTCTGTCTGTTTGTGCATTGAAATTCCAGAAATTGCACGACAGTTCAAGTCTTCATTAAGAGAAAAGGACAGAATATGTTTCTTTTGATCAAAAGTCTCTTTTTATTCAGCAGGTGAAGCTGCAGCTGGAAATATGAAATGTAAGCCTCCCTGTCCAACTCTCCCGGCATCTGCGGTTTCCCACTCTGCAGAAATGGCAGTCTCTTGAACATTCCTCGCATGTTTTTCTTTCACAGAAAGAAAGATATTCTAATTTGTCTTTCACCCTAAACCACAAAAATATGTAGGTGACGTTCTTCAAATGTGGTACACTATTCCATTCCCCGTTCCCTCTCTTTGTGTCATTCTCACCTTCTCCATCATTTCCTTTCTCTTCCTTCTTGGTCAAAAGACCAAGAAGGATTGTGAGGATCGTAGCTCGTGTCTTTAATGTGGACATTTGTTTAACTCAGGGATTAAGGGGACAGGAAGAAAAGCAGCAGGTACTTCAGCCCTCTGCCTTGGGACTGTGTCTGAAACACTTTCCTTCAGATTATCTCTGTCTGGTTCCCAGTATTTGGGATCTTATTTGCCTGTGTTTGTAAACAAAAACTAAACGGCAAGAGAGTGGATTTGAAGCCAAGTTCGTCAGCTCATACTGTGCTGACAGTCACTTAATAATGATATTTGTGCTTTAACTTGAAACTGATTTGAGGCGTCAGTGGAAACAAGCTGTAGACTCAACACTGACTTATTATGATGTTATTAAGCAGCTATCTCAACTGTGTTGTTATTTTGGAATTGCATCGCTGGCCACCTCCAATAGTCACTCTCCTTTCAGCTCCGTCAAGCAATACATTAGACAATATATTATGTCATCGGCTAAAATTAACCAGTTTTCTCTGTTGAGGCTCGGTCTCGGACTCCAGCTGATTTATGAGAAATAGAGGTGATCTACTTTCGTTTATTTCGCTCATTGTCATCATCCAGACTGTTACGGCTGTTGCCGTTCCCCCTGCAGATTCCCAGTATTTCCTCGTCTGTTTCTCTGTCTTTGTCTTTGTGTTGACATGGGTGTGGCTTCCCATCCTCACTCTCCTGGCTCCCCGGTCTCATGCACACTGGCCTTCCACCAGCTCAGTGTACCTAAACTGGCTTTTCATCCAATCTTCACCAGAGCATTCTATCAACCTCAGTAGTAGTTAACTTTCTAGGCCAACTAATCATGATTCCTTGCACACTCCACATGCATCGACTATGGTAACTTGCCTCTCTTGTGTCCCAGGATCATCTCTCTCCTGCCTGTCTCCCTGCCTGCTTACCTGCTTCCTAGCCTCCCAGCTAACCCCTGCCGGCCACTCCAAGCTCACTCTCAGCCACGCTCCTCCACTTCCCTCCTTCACCCAGCTACCACTGGACTCCCATTCCCTGCCATCAGACCCCAAGACCCCAGCAAATTCCCTTCAATAATACTTTTTCCTCCCCACTCTGTCTACATGCTGCATTTTGGTCTCTTTTGAGTTCATAACACAGCCCAGTCCAGGCTGTCTCCCCCAGCAGAAAACGTGACGGCGAAGCTGAGGTCGGGCGGGATGAAAGTGGGCCACAGTGGGCTGACACTCAGTTTTGATCCCTCCTTCATGAAAACCAGATGGGCCGTCCATCTAAACCAACAGAGAGACCGTGGAAGGGGGTGGTGGTGGGGGATTGCTCTGTGCTCGGTGAGTCAGTGAATGTGGAGATTTGATAGGCTGCTCTTAAAATTGCAGACATAAACACACATAGGAACACAGACAGTGAACCAGACAAAACTAGACGGGGGAAATGTACACAGAGATAGAGAGCGAGAATTCTGGAGATACTCCAAAGCCAGGAAGTTTGGTGCACACACCCTCATGGGTTCATTAACCAACCGTATAAACATGCGCATGTACGGCAGTTTCTTCAATATAGACATAAACACATACATTCACACGCACTTGCACGCAAACACAGTAGGATAAGACCCCAAACGCTTCGTCTTCCCCTCCTCCCTCTGTGTCTAATTCCTTCCTAGTGAGGGGGAGACCCCTGAGGCAAGTGAGCATGACCCCTTCAGTATTTACTTCAAACCCACAATCGCCCAAATAACCTCCCATGTACACTTAGACACAGCAGCCCACAGTCTATAAAGTATGACTCACAGTGAGTGTACACACTAATTGTCATTAAAGAATTGGAAAGCAACAACTCTCCTCTTGGCAATCTACCTCCTGCATCACTTCTTGGATCAATTACCTGACTCCATTTGCTCTGCAAGCCCATATTCATTAACTTTATGTGTCGCGGGTTGTTTTCATTTAACGCGAGGGGAGAAGAGCAGCCTTAGCATGGGTAATTCATCGAGTGTGTCCCCGCTCTTGGATCATACCCAAACACTTCTGGCATGTCTCAGCGGCATTATTATGAAGTGCACTGTCTCAGTGACGAATGTCTGAATAGCTTTCGGCTGTAATCACTCCTGTCTTGATGGGACGAGATGAAGGAAAGAAAGAAAAGACAAAGGGGTTATCTGTCTCTCCCTTCTTTCGCTTTCCCAGGGAGAGCGACCTTATCAGCGTCTGGAGATCTGCTGCTGTGAGCGTGACATCATTTCCTGCCTGACCCCTGCCTGTCAAGATTAGGGGAGGGGGGGGCCCCCTCCGGCTTGTGATTTAGACATTTGGTTGTTCTTTCAACAAACAGAAGGGATAGAAGTCCAGGCTTCTTCCCTGTTGATATCTGTCTACACCACAGATGTGTTTTTGTGTGAGGTATTTCTGGCTCTCTTTAAAGAGAGGGTTTAAGCCATGTTTTGAGTAACATGTCACTCTGTGTGGTGCTTAAAATAAGAGAGAGGGAGAAAGAAAAAGATGTACATTCAAGGACATTCCAGCGGGGGTCAGCGGGGCTCTTTGCATGTGTGTACATGTGTGCATTTGTCGGTCGTTGTTCATCCAGGTGCCGCTGAGTGATACATCGCGACATTAAATGTTCCCAAATGTTCGTTTCTCTTGTAATTGTGAATCCATCAGTCTATCGAGTTCTACATATCACGCTCCATTTTTATGGCTAATAAAAGACAGGACAGAGACGCCTCTAACATTTTAAATTGCTTTCCATCTGTCCCAATTTAACAGCTTTGTTCCCACCGAGATTTTATAATGAGACATCACATTTTAATACTGTGAGAAGGTCTCGCTGGGATACAAACACATCCTTTTGTCAGTGTAGCCAGCTCTCATTTTTTAAAGGTGTCTTGCTTCTGACAAGAGGCTAAAAAAAGACAACAGACTCTTACAAAAGACTTCAGTGTTTAAAAATAACACATTCTGCGGAAAATCGATTTAGAAATAGCCATTCATTTATTGTACAAAGTAACGGCCAGTGTAATTTACAAAATGATGGTAAAATAAATAAATAAATAAACAAACTGTTCTGTTCTGTGTACTGTGAGCAGTAATTTATATGTACAGTATAGTAAGATTCTTTATAATCCTCTGTTGCAGCTGCTCTGATATCCTCTTGGTCATGCTCTCTACATCCCAGATAATACTCTCATCATGTTATTATATTACAAAATCCTGTTTATAGCGAATCCACAACATCCACAACTTCAGTCCCTTTTGGAAAATAATGTGCTTTGCCAATGTGCTTTTTTGGGGGTTTTTTGTTTTTTTTTTCTGTAGGCTTTGACTGGACGTTGAAGTGATGAAGTGGTTTACTGATTTCACATCAGTTTACAGTACAAGGACTGTTCGATGATCTTCTAAAGAGTAATTATTTCTCCTGAGACAGTTTTGTCAAATTAAATCACAGACTCTTCCGGCTCTGTGGATTATATGAAAGCTTTTGGTTCACAGAAAGAAGTAAGCATTTAGATGCAATATTGATTATTATCATATGTGAAAAGCTACATGGTAGACCCACTGAGTAGTTCCACATGTTTTGGTTGGTTCCTTTTTGTCCTGATGTGTTTTCCTGACAGCCACAGAGCTGAGAGGCTTTAACCTCAGCTGGCCACTGCTGAGTGCTGGTCCAGTGTAGGAAGCAGGTGTTAAATTCACAACAGCAGACAAGCCAGAGAAAAAATGTCAGCAAGCTGTGGCACAAGAATGTGGGAAGCTTGAGACACTCAAAAACATTTTTTCCCCTTTTCCTCACAAATGGTTCAGAATGATTAAAAGTCTAGACTCACACCAGCGGCCTCCTGAGGATGTAATGCTCATTACACCCCAGAAAACAAAACTTCCTATACTGCAGATGAAGAATGGAGAGACATTGTTGTTCTTAGATTCTTTCCACCAGTGCCGCAAAAATTACACATTTCACCAGAGGCTACTGCCAAAAAGAAAGCCACATGGTTACCTAAATCAATCATAAATGAGTCAGGACATCAGACGTGTCCTCAGGCTCAGGTCTACACAGTTAGACTCAAATCAGGCTGTTGCTGTATTCATGCAGTGTCGGCAAAGTTAGAACCAAAGTACAATCTCCAGTTAAGTGAACAACTCTTCACTTAAAACATGTAAAAAGCCTAAATTTTGGTCTGCTTTGTCAGCCTCAGATGTATTTAGCTATTCTTTGAGCTGAATGTACATTAGCATGATAACGTGCTTATAGTTATCATGTGAACAGAATCATCATGCTGTTAGCATGTTAACATAAACTTTCCTTAGTTGTTTTTTACGGTAGATACCTTTGTACTTTATATTCAAGTCATTATTTTGCTGACTACTTTGACGTCTTCTTGTGTACTTGCTTTTATAAAATGACTGTTATGTCGGTTACATACTTGCTTTCATCTTGCTGTCTTGACAGTGTTGCATTTTACAGTGTTTCATACAAAGAACAAAATTGACTTTGCATGTTGTTCCCATAGTATCTAAAAAAAATTAAATATTACTGGCTGGATGTTAGTGGGTGTTAGTGTGTGGTTTTTTTTTTTGTTTTTTTGTCCAGTGAGAACGGGACTTTAGATTTATGTTCAGAGGACCATGAATTCCGGTGGGTTGAAGAGATCAATCAGTGTTGCCATCCCTGCAACCAAACTGGCATGGCTAAAAATAATGTGCAAACGTTAAGCAACAACCCATTCTACTGTAATACTTATATATGCTTTCAAGTCTTCCACTCTGATACACATTAAAGCTTATGTGGGAAGTCACTGGACTGAAGCAGTCATTAGGACGCCCATGAAAAATACACCAAGACAGTATTTAATGGTTAACTCTCAACTCTACTTGCTTGTGTAAGCAAAGCTGTGGACACAGTGGTGTTTTGGGAGAGTGATAAATGAAAACAACGCCTGCTGTCTGGCCATGGGAAACAGGGAGACCCAAACATGCAGCTGAGTCAGAGATAGACTGCAGCACACACAGACATGTTGTTTCAGGTGAAGTGGAAGACAACAGGTGTGTGTGTGTGTGGGAAAAGAGCAGCTTGGAGGAGATGTCTTCATGCTTCTTTCTTCTTTGACTAATAAAGGGCGTACTGTACATTTACTGTAGAGATTGCAATTCTCACTAGATCCATTAATAAACAGACAAAATGGTCTCGTGGAAGACAGTGAAACGCTTTATTTGAAAAGCCCACAGTGACCAGGATCAACGGCAGATTTATGGTGTGATTCACAGAGTTTGACATGTGAGTAAACAGGGGTGGTAATTCTGTTGGGAAACCCCGGGACAAATAAGACAATAATATGTGAGCTTTATTAAAATACCACTGAGTCACCACAAGTCTGTGTAAATCTGATCTGTCAGCTATCCCCACCCCTCTTTCCCCTCTCTTTCCCATTATCTGTCTCATCAAACGTCTCCTCAGTGTCTCCTGGGATCATTTCTCTCTGACCGCCTGTAAGTGCTTTACCTTCCCCAACACTGATCTCAGCGCTCTTCTCTGTCAGCTATTTCCTCTTTTTCTCCATTTTCCCCTAAACATTTCTTGTCTTCTTTTATTAATTCCTCCTGCCACTCTCCTCTCTCCCCTTTCCTCACCCTCTGCTTATTCCTTATCCCAGCTCAGCTCACTGTTTTTAGCCCCTTTGGCCCTGTTCTTCTCCCCCTCTTCTCCTCCCTCTTGCAGTTTTGTTTTTTTTTTTTTTTTTGCTATAGTAAGCAGTCCAGAAGCAGCTGTTGGGAGGTGGCTGCCTCTTGAGTGGAGCTAATCTGTCTGATTTATCTCTTGGTAACTGGAACGTGAACTGAACAAAGTTGATAATGCTTTACTGAGACACTGAGCATGAAAAACTGTTAAATGCACATCATCACTTCACCCTTTCCCGCTGTTTTTCAGTCTCTTTCATGTCATTTCTTTTCTCTTCCAAAAAACACTTATTTTCCTTGGTATCATTTCAGCTTTGTTGATTCATGCCTCTATATGTTAAAGAGTGTTTACAGTAGTTGAGTTAACTTTTTCCAAGTCTCAGCTGTGCCTGCTTCCCTTCCTTTCTTTTGGTTGTGGCTGTGGATGCAGCAGATGTTTTGGCAAACCATAAAGCCGCACAGTGGTTGCCTGACAGTCTAAAGGACCAGCCCAGTGCACAACAGGAACTTGATTTACTGTTCCTGTGATAGAGATCAGGGAACAAGAGCCAGTGGTAAGGGACTGTATGAAAATTATCAGAAGGGGGGAGGCAGTCAGAAATCCTTCCTTTTTAGCGTAGCTGATAGTTACATAAACAATCGCATCAAAAAGATCATTTTCACCTGCACAGTGGTTCATAAAGGTGCACCATGTCATAAATCCGCATCAGGATTTTATAAATGTCTACGTTGGTGGTTCACATTAAGACTTACATTAACCACCACCGCTGCTGTTTTTTGTTTCTACGTCTAGAGGAGGATTCAAGGTTTCTTGAGGTTAAGCCTTCCACAGGGCCTTAAAAATTCTCTGACAGTCGCTCAGAAAAAAAACACACTGCCATGCACATTAAAAATGCACTTTTGATACAGAAAATGATGAAAACACACACCAGCACACTCGGACACTACAACTCATCGCTGTGTCCCTGTCCTTGCCTTGTATGGGCTCCCTTCACTGAATGAACCTGCAGTGTAAACGTTAAACCACTAGGTGTCAGCTTTCCTCAACCATTTCACTTGTGACTGTAATTTGAGATGCACAGATGTAAAGTCTCAGACTCAACAAGACAACAGAAAGAGAAAGCTGTTCATGCTCTCAGCGCTCTGTTTTGCATCTACACATCATGTCTTGACTTCAAAGTATCTGAAAGGAAAATGAGCTGACAGTACACTTCAAGTGCGTGGGCAACCTCTCCTAATAAGGACAAGATGATGCAGTGAAACGAGTCTGAACCAAACAAATGATAAGTGTTTCCTCCCTGCTGTCAGGTGAAGGCAGTCATTTCCATTGGCAAGATAAATTGATCCAGATGGCATGTGGACTCAGCGCTAACAGCCTTATGACCCTCTCCTCACCTTCCTCCTTGTAAGGTATCGTCAACACAAGACCAGAAAACATCTGGCTGACTTCAAGGTTGTCACATCTATCTTTACAGTTTTCCTGGTTTGATAAGATCTAGATTTAGTTCAAGTTCTCTGGTGGTAGTGGACAAAAGTGGAACTCAGTGTGTCAAATCCTAAATTGTTGCGAGAAATGATAAACACAAGCTATTGTGGTAAAGTGATACAGTGTGTGAGCTTCACAGTATTTCAGCCCAAAAAAGAAACTGAGATCAAACAGATTAAGTTCTGTGGATATAAAAGCATCTCACACACATAGTCTAACAAAGGTTGTGTCTGATGCACTGTGCACAAAAAGTAACCACCTGTGTGTGTGTGTGTGTGTGTGTGTGTGTGTGTGTGTGTGTGTGTGTGTGTGTGTGTGTGTGTGGATACTTAAGTAGGCAGCTGTGTAAGCAATCGACCTGACAGGGACATTAGTAGCAAAAAGCCTAATCTTTAAGCATGTGCACACAGGCACACACACACACACACAAGCACACATGCACCCACACACGCAGACAAAGCTCTCAAGGGGGCTCACAAGATACATGCTACTCATGCAAAGTAGCTTGAACACTCTGCAGTCAATACATTATGCAGCATAGATCATCTAACCTTTTAACATAATGATTGAAAGCTCAATTCTCAAAATGTCAGCAAGTCAAGAACAACCACCTACTGGATGAGAGTTGGCAAAGGCAAAAATAACATGACAAAAGTGAGAGTAAATACAGAAATCCTCCCTCACTGAAGGATTTCTGTTTCTTAATCCATCTGATAAATTTTATGTGCCTGCTGGAAGTAAGTTTGATTTAACATTAGTTAACAATTAAGTTTAACATTACATTAATTTTCATCAATCTTTTTGGATTTTACTTGTCTGCAAGTCTGAAATCTGATTTTAAAAGAACACACACAAGTAGTTTCAAACGACTGCGCCTGTGTGTTCACTTTTTTTTTTTTTTTTTGATGGGTTTATTGACACACCTGTCTGTCTGTGCCTGTGTTTGTGCAGGATTGTAAGGCTTTCCGCTCAAGAAGACATTAAAAGCTTTTATGTGGGAAATGTGACTGTGCATCTGCTGGAAATGAAAAAAAATGAAACTAATAATAGAAAATCCAGGATTAATATAGTCACTGCATCAAAAAACGAGGCAAACTCGACACTCCAGTGGGTTATATTTATACAAGGGACAGGAAAAGGTCTGTCTTTTGTAATTCATGATTTCGGTTGGGTGAAAAAATTTGTTTCAGAACTACAGCAAAATATTTCACTCCTCTGCACAGACAAAAGAAAAGGAAATCATTTCCAAGGAACTTACATTATGTAAATAATTAAGGGACACAAAGCAGTAAGGCTGAATTGCAAAAGTGACACCGATCATAGTTTATCAATACTTAATATTGCTCAAGTTGTAAAAGCCTAATGACAGCTTAGCTCAATACAAAAGTACCAAAATAAAGACTCAGGCATCTTCATGAAGAGACAGCTGACCCCCACAACGGCCGGAGGAAGCTATTAAGAGGTCACAACCTTTGGTCTCCATGACTCAACATATCCCGCAAGTCTAGAAACAAAACAACAGATAGACACACTCACACACACACATCAATGTCAGCGGCAAACAGGTGGGATTTGTCGATGGAAGAGAGATTCCTAAACAGAAAAGTCAGTGAAACTACTTTGTCTTTGTGTAGGTTGACAGGCCCACAGGTAGGAAATGTGACCTCCAGGATCAAATGAATGGATTGTAGCACAATGACAAATACATCGACCTACTTTGTCCAACTGCCTTTGTCTCAAAAATCCAACAGAAACAGCTCTGTGTCATATCTTAGAGCTAGGCGTCTAAAACGATAGCTCGTATCACATTTCCAGCACATTATTTCTCACACAGTATTTAGAATGTGCTTTTCTTAGATAATGTCAAACTTTTTATGGACCTTTAAGAATCCAAGCACACACACACACAGACCAAGAAAGACAACATAAAAGCCAAAAGAAAGACCTGCTTGCTGTAATTCCTCCACGGGATGCTGAAAAGATCTGAAACTTGCACAGAGACAACTGAGCAGAGACTGGCTTCAAAGCAGAGCCTTAGAATGAGCGTTTCTCAAACAGAACATTCTTTAACTTGCGAGCCAGGAAACTTGCTGTAATTGGCGTCCAAGAAGTATGAAAAGTCAAAATGGGACATTAAGATCTGGTCACTTTAGTTTCATGGCCTTTTAGCTGAAACAATGCAAGAGTTCAGTGACAGTTTGGTCCCAGTTGTGTCCCAATTAGTTTTACCAGCAATCCTTCACTGCCAATGAAGAGGAACTAAAACCCCAGTAAAATCCAGTACTGCAAGATTCGCAATTTTTGGTAATATTTGACATATTTTTCAAAACTTTAATTCTAGGTCTGGTAAACAGCAAGAAGAGGTATTTCCCTCAATTCACTAAAAATGTGACATGTTTTTACTGGCACTTTACATAATTTAAATAAAGTATATTTAATACTCAAAAAAGCAAATGCTCAAAGCAATATGATGCTTTTTTTTGGTAGGGTACTTTTACAAGAATGCCCCCAGTTTTTGGAAAATGTTAGTAATGCAGCAGCAACAGATTTGATTTAATTAAGTATATTTTATCTCCATGACCTCACACTCCCCTTAAAGCCACTGTACTAAAAGATGTTCTTCCTTTGAATAGCCACCATAAAGGGCTCAGGCTTTGTTCAAATGTTTCCTGATTGCAAAATTGCTAGGTTATTGTGACCAAATCAACACCTCACGACTGAGATGGACATCAAATTTTAACAGTCCCCTCTAGGCTGACAGCACAGGAAGGTGTGAACCTCATCCATGCTGACCTGCCTGGAGGGAGAGTGTTTCCTACACTCCCACATTGTTGCTTTACACACCTGGAGGCCAAAATAAAGTTCTCCTATCTGATCTATACTGGCTTATGAAATCACAAATTATCACTCATTCTCATTTCATCCCTTCATATCAGCATTTTAGCCTATGCCATAAGGTTTTAATTATAATAATTTTAACTTACAAATTGAGAAATAAATATATAATGAAAACATTGTTTGAACATACCTTCTAATGTCACTTGATCTGGTTTTCCATCTGTATGTCCAACTACCAAAGGAGGATCATTCTTGTTCTGTGTGAAATCTGTTCATTTTCAGGCAGAACATTGGAAGACAAGCTGCAACAACAAGCCATGTCCTATGCAACAGGTGTAGACTTGGAGGAAGGGTGGAGGAAAAGAAAGCAGGAGGGCTGGATGTTTATTTGGGGCGGAGGCAATGCATAGGTCTTTTTTGGCGAGACCCTGTAGTCGTGCTACAGCAAGCCCAGTTTTCATGATCCACTTATTCGCAGGCTTTTATTCTCTGTGTCTCTTTTTTGGTGCAACTGGATGTAAATAGAACACACTGAGCAGTCATTGTCACTAGAGGGTAGTATAAAAGCTACAGTCCAAAGGACTACTGTATGTCCCAGATAACACTGAAAAATGTAGTGATTATTTATGAGGCAGATACTGTAGGTAATGACAGGTCAACATTCGCTCTCACTCTCAATTACATCTTAACATCCTCTTTTCCTTTAAAGTCTTCTCTTCAGCAAAAATTTTAGTAAGAATGTAAAAAAAAAACTCCCAAAATGATGAAATAAAAACAAATATTAAAACAAATCTCAACTGGTATATAACACTGGAAACAAGTCACTGTCCTCGTTGAGGACTCCACGGAGAGCGGGCTGGCCTTCATAAGAGATCAGCTGGTGATAGAGGTTGCTGGAGGTCACCTCTTTTTGAATAAATATAGCTGTGTACTGTCTCATGCACAGGCCGACCCTGTTCTCGCTGAGCCCAGTGTGCCTGCCTTCCACCCGTCACACAAAATGGAGCTCTGAATTTGGGTCAAGCAGCCCCAGGAGTTACAAGGCTGTCTTATTCAGACTGCATCATCATTGCATGGATTACATGTGTCCTGCAACATTTATAATAATCACACTCTTTTCTTTACCTCTGTGCTCATGCGCTTTGAGAGCAACATCACTTCGATCGGAAATTGCTGCCATGTAAAGCACGAGTGGTTCGGTGGGTTAGTACAGTTAATAGAGGACATATGAGCAATACACTGAAAAAAATGTTTCGTTGAATTTACTCAATTTTAATGTTGAAAGTGATTGCACGCAATACACTCATCTAAATCTACACATATTTTTTAAGCTGACTGTACTTAATATTTTTGAGTAATTTCAAATAAATTATATAAGCAGTTACAGCACAAAAATTCTGAGTATTTGTTACTCTGATTTCCTTAGTTTATTTGAAATTACTCAAAAATATTAAGTGCAGTCAACTTAAAAAACGTCTAGATTTAGATGAATGTATTGCTTGCAACCACTGCAACCATGAAGTACATAATGAATTTAAGTAAATTAAACATGGGCTTAGAATTACTAAGGAAATACAAAAAAGTAACAAATACTCAGAATTTTTGTGCTGAAACTGCTTATATAATTTATTTGAAATTACTAGTACAGTCAACTTAAAAAATGTCTAGATTTAGATGAATGTATTGCGTGCAACCACTTTCAATATTAAAATTGAGTAAATTCAACGAAACATTTTTTTCAGTGTACCTGCTTCTGACATGGAATCATAAAATCAATTTAAGTGCATGTTCCCAAACAAAGATGACTATTTGCCTCCAAGTGCATCATGAGTTTAACTTTTATTCAGTGCTACAGAACAATCATGTCAGGAATACTTATTGAAATGTCAAGAAATGACAAAAAAAAAAAAAAAAGAAAATACTCATTGTAATTTGATAATGATAATGATCAAAATGAATCTAAAAAATTATGATCCTGGTTCCAGATGTCTAAAACCACAGATCAAAGCTCTGCCTAGACATCTCTCTACATAGAGATTATAATAATAGCTTTGTGACTTAAGAGATTAAAACTAAGAGATGCTCAGTACAATCTTACAAAGTCAGTATTCAGACCTGACAATTTGACCTAATAAGTCAAATAAACATCTGACCATTTTCTCACTATTTTACTTATTTTTTTTGTTCATTTATTTGTTTATTTATTTATTTCAATGTTTCTGGTAGAAATGTCTTCCACCAAAGACCCATACATGTGTAATCTCCATCCAGCTGAAAATGCCGTGGTCTCGCAAACAGATGGCTTGTTTTTAGACAATGAGACACTTGGATTTACTGACTGCTTCTTCATGTGCTCAATCATAAAGTATTCTCCATGCACCATACTGACTGCAGTTCACTGTATGCAGTATTCAGTACACTGTATGCAATGCCTTCCACTTCCAAGTCTGTCTCAGCATGACTGTGCCTCCTCGAACAGAAAAGATGTTATCACCAGCTCCCTGCCGTGTTGTTCATGCAGAGATGTAGGCCAGTTTAAGTCTGAGCACTAATCCTTCACTCTTTAAGTCTTTAATTATTGACAGTGGTTCAGAGGCAGGCCACAGACCTGATGTCCTTTTGCAAATGCTGTGCTTTCACTAAAGTGAAGGCTTTATAATAACTAGACATCAGAGGTATGTGTCATCACAGTGAGAGTTCGCTTATTATACTATAATGAGACAGCTGAATTGCCATTGTCAGATTGCTTTAATTGTTAGCTTTTATCTGCAGTCATGAGCAGAATGGGATTCGGAAACAACACGAATGAGCACAGAGGAATGGTGAAAAGATTAAGGAACTTCTTGAATATCACTTTGTGGCATGTTGTGGCAGTTTTCATTTCCACAGAGAGACTTCTCACTCCAAAAGTGCAGCAAAGTGACCAAAATAATACATGGTTTCATAACAATAAAAATATTATGACAAAAAGTTTTCTAATTATCCAGTTTTACATGGCCCCAAATCACAAGTATGGGGTCCCACAGGCCCACAAGTCCTGCAGGGCTTTAGAGCACACATCACTCTCCATCTTTAGGCCTTTGCAATGAGACTGAGAGTTCCCATTATGACAAAAATATGATTTTTTAACAGCTCTGTATTGCCACACACGTACATCAATTGGTATATACTAAATCACTTGTTTTTTTCTGTGCTTCAAGGCAAGGTTTTTGCTTCCATTTTAATTATAGCATGTTTCACGGTGCAAAATGTAGTGGTAAGCAGCTGGTGGTTATCACAGCTAATCCAGCAATTCATTGTGCACGGCTAAATGTACTCTTATTACCTTTTCCTCCCAGATATGGAAGAACTTGCCCCACAGATTCAGAGATTTCCAGAAAAACTACTAATGAAAGCACTTGACATGCAGTGCTGAAAGTTGACGATGCTGATTCAGATGTCTGTGTGACACAGACAGAAGCCCTAATGAGCTGGGTTTTGATCTGCTGTAGGAGCTGTAGGTCTGAGACCAAAGTGAAATGTCAGGATTTCAGCATTTGTTTGTGTCGCCTTTCAGATCTTACTGATGAGATATGCAGTGTGCGGGTACCCACACATGACTGCACTCTTCCCTCGGAACACTGCTCGTCCTTGGGCCAACTCTGACTTCAAAGGTGTATTTTTGGGGAAATATGACTCATTTCCTTCTATCAACACGAGGGCATACATTCAAACAGGCATGTTGTCTGAGGCAGAAATACTTTTCGTGTGTTGAATGAATGGAAAATGAATCCTATTTCGCTTGTAAACAGTAAAGTCATACTGATGATATGTCATATGATATGTATGATGTTTTACATTGTGTTAAAGAATAGCCTCAATGTGCTCACATCTGTCTGCAAACCCCCCACCTTTGAACAGCACGTCATGAGAAATATTTGTGTTTGCATGGAGAGTTCGACCACTGTCTTAGATGTTATTAAAAGCTTCACAACAGGCCCAATCAATGGAGACAGTCCTGCTGTGCATTGTGCCGCTGTGGAGGAAAATGACTGGCGCACATGGAGAGCTGGGTAATCAATTAGTTCAGTCGTCTCCCTGATCTCCTGATGCCAAACGCATACAAATGTAAATTACCCAAATGAAAAGGGATGTAGCTCTAACATGTTTGCCTTGAGACTGCCCACAACTTACCAATAATTAATATTATGTCTTCAACAAACATTTCATACATGCATAGCTCATTAGGGTCTCAATGAAAATATCATAGTCTCTCTCCTTCCAGCAACACAAATATGCTCGCCTAAATGGCAAGCATAAAAATTTGATGGTCTACTTTCTTCCAAAATGAGTTTCTCAGGCAGTAATATGCATTCTGACATGGAGTATCTCTTTACATGTCAAGTCAATTTTATTATCATAACCCAGAATCACAAATCACAGATTTACCTCAAAGGGCTTCACAACCCTTTAACACATGACACTTTCTATCCTCGATTCAGATAAAGTCCACAAAAAAGTCCTTCAGGAACAGAAGGTGACTGAAGATAAAGTTGAAAGGATTTATTAAAAACTAGATGGCAGTTTTTAGGATCAAATCATCAAACATTTAATTCACTTTTCTAAACCAGCTGTTTTATGTTGAAAAATTAAATATTTTCTTTCTTTCTCATTCTTGATGACGTTACATCCATTGGGTAAGATGTGCAAACCGAAAAGCTGATTTGACTTTTTCCAGTATGAACTGAGCAAACTTCAGTAGTCGGTTTCACATAAGTACTCTCACTGCAAATTGAAACAGTTGATCCTAAGCTTCTAAAATGTGGGGAAAAAAATACAAACACACACATCCACACTGTTACACCACATACACACACCAACACACACTCCGATGCAACCCTGAATGACCCTGTCTGTTCTGTATTTGTATCACTTCATAACCGTTTCCCAAACAATAACGTGAAATTTTAAATGGAAACTTTTTTTTTTCAGGGACCGCAAGGCTGCCTCTGTTGCCTTACCTTCAGTGAACAGTTCTGTTGTGTGGAAAAGGTTGCCTAAAAAGTGCTGATATGTTGAATGTTGTTTTTAGAGTTATCATTCTCATGTAACTGCAAAGAAGGGAGGTGGGTCATCAAATCTGCGCAGGCTAAAAGAAAAAGCAGGTGCTCAGTAAATGATAGAGAGGCTGCTTTGGAAGTAAAATCTAGGACACTGCTAAGGTGTATAATACATGAGCAATAGCAACCTCTAGTGGATCACAGGGTCTGGGTGGGTGGGCAGACAGCCACTTGGTGGAAACACTGTGATGGGGAGATTGTGAGAGTGTGATTGTGTGTGTGTGAGTGAAAGAGAGAGAGAGTATGGGGGTGTTCA
The DNA here is from genome assembly GCF_017976425.1 of Toxotes jaculatrix. Taxonomy (NCBI): domain Eukaryota; kingdom Metazoa; phylum Chordata; class Actinopteri; family Toxotidae; genus Toxotes; species Toxotes jaculatrix. The sequence goes on along the minus strand of NC_054396.1, from coordinate 11,212,782 downwards.
GACATCAGTTTTTATTGTGAAGTCTGCATATACTGTAAAAGTGTGGGTGTGTGCCTCCAGTGCTTAAAAAGTTGTTAAACACAGAAATGTGGCTGCAAGCAAAGACACTCTGCGTGCTCAGGCGCGCGTGTGTGGGCCCGAGGTGGGGGTTTTGAGCTTGTCTTGCTGTGTGTCTGAATAAAATTTGAATGTATTTGATTTCCATTTACACTCATCAAAAAGAGGATGTTTTTGCATGATGCCGGCAAACTGTACAGTACTGTAGTTTCACAGTGTCCTAGAGAAGCGGTGCTGTCAATGTCTGCCAAACATCAGATCATAAAAACTGTCAAAATACAGGTGCGAGCTGGGATTGAACTTTTTTTGAGGCCTTCTCAGCAGATGCAGCGTTAATTGCCGTCCCTGGCATTTACACATGTAGGTGTCAGAAGTTTTACAAGAAGACAACATTCAGCATGCTAATGTCCTCCACTGTGTTAACGTGTTATGTCACGTGTGTGTGTGTTTGATCATCATTCCTCAGTGGTGGCGGAGTATTGAATCTCATCTACAGACTGCCAGCTGCAATGCTGTGTGGGGAGATGAATGATGCCTTGAGATTTTATTTCTATCAGATGTCTGCTCCCTTTTTTCATCTTTTATTTAATATTTCTCCAGACAGGTGGAAGGTAGAAAAAGAGACGAAAAAAGAAAGGGCAGGTGTCGGGCAAGGAAAGACTTAAATTAAAACGTAATTTTATGTATGTGGGCCATGTAATATGGCATATTTCATTAGAAGTAAACTCAATATTCTTTACGTTGAAAGTCATACAGCAATAAGTCCAAACATAGTGCTTATTCAGATGAAAGAAAATACAGAAATAGAAAACAGACATATGCATGCATTAATAAACACAGGCACATACAGTAAGTAATCATAAAGCTAAAAAAGTAGAACAGCTCTCAGTTTCCTCATGAATGTGGACAGAAACGGTTGTGACAGAGATCAACATTTGAGGGAAAAACAATGTGAAAAGGAAAAAAGTCCCTCTTTGGTTGAACTGCTCACAACTCATATTGCAATATTGCTGAACAGTATTACAACTAGAAAGAGTTTGCAAGAGCGCACTCACTGATAACACTCACTGTCTGGATAAATGTCTTTTCTCCCTGATCAAATGACAAGATCATACAGACTTATGATTTATGAGTATGTAACTTCACTTTAATTTGCATGTAATCACAATATGTCATTTCAAGATTATGAACTGAGAGTGACCTAATGAGACGAAAAAACAGATAGAATGACATAAATGATTAAATATCTGGGTAGCAAGGGGCTAAATACAGACACCAAGTCATCAATATGTGGGCCTCTTAATTAGACACCACCAGAGATGATCACACGCTAATTGTCGGAAATGATCTTCACAGACAGTGACACCCACCTACCTGCATCTCAAAGCACCGTGTGAGGAGAAAAAAAGCTCCTCTAACGAAAGCTGTTATTTTTCAAATTATGCAAATAAGTTTGTCAAATCACCCTCTATTATTTGAGCTTAGCCAAAATTGCTTTATTTTACAGTATTTATTCAGACTTACATCAAAGCCCCCCCACACACACACAGGCTTAATCAAACACAGATGAGTGTTTCAAGATATTCTTAGATGCCTGTAAATCTCCTGTCCTCTTGCTGATGCTAGGTGACAGGGTAAAACCCTGATTATGCACATCATGGCGAGGGGGAGTCATCATGAGTTATGGCTCTGCACTGAGCACATTGTCCATGAATGTCTCTTGGGTTAACATGACAGTGAAGGACATAGAGTAAATGAGAGGTGTCTTGTGGTTAATGTCTTGGGTGTAAATTGTGAGTGTGTGTTTCCATCAGTGGTCAGGTGAAAACTAAAAACACATTTGAACAAAAACACTACCAGTGATCCTTGTGCCTCTTATAAGCTGCTAAAGCTGTCCTGAAAAGTGTGTGGACATTGTCAAACCACTGATTTATGAAGAAAATGTGTCTTCCTGGTGTTTAGTTCTTACCCTGTAGGGCCTAACCCAGTCACTGTCCTTGTTCATTGTGTTTTGAAACACCTATATGAACTATATGAGGAGAAACTGAGGAAAACCTAGCTGAGTAATAGCTCATGCTACAAGCTAACAGTTAGCTAACAATGCTGACAAAACAGAGTGAGTTTCACTCTGTGATGGGAGAAGTAGAGCAGCTGAAACAAGGACCAGTACCAGGAGAAATGAGGGAGCATTTGGCAGGGTAAGCACTTATGCAGTCAAACATGTTTTTATGTAGCCTGGAATATAATAACATATCATTTTCTGTGCAAACATAGGAGCTACATGACATTGCTAGCAGGTGAGCTGCTAATAATAACTAAATTAGTTAGCAGGGCTAGCAACTGGTTCCTCTGACCATTGTATTTTAGCCCGTTTTTGCTTTTCATGTGTTATATTTAATATACTTGGGTCACAGAGCTAGGCAACACACTCTTCTGATGTATTTCCATATTCCTTGACATCTTTTCTTGCATTAAACATATATATATTCCCCCTACAGCACAATGAAAATGATTTTTAACTTGTTTTCTATGTTGCAAGTTCTTTTCCTGAATCCAAACAATAATGAACACTGGAAATGGCATATCCTCTTGTTTGATTTGTACAGTATGAAGCAAAATGAAGTTATAATGATAGTTATATTTGCCTGTGTAATGTTACTTTCCATTAATTCTTAACTCCTCAACAGTTGTGTCATACAAAAAGACCCTGTAAAACAGAATTTGAGCAAAGGAGAGATCTTTTCATTAGTTAATTAATAGACTTTTTCTTTAGTAGACATTTTGGCAGGCCAGAGCAGGAAAAGCACAGGTGTAGATGATAACATTAAAAATGACTGCATTACATTTAGGTGAGCTAGGTCCAGTGTCCTCCCATTGTGCATTACATACAGAAATATCATATTTAGAAATGTCACAGCAGGAAAATGTGCATGATATTGAGTTTTCATTGTTCTCCGGTTTTAGCACAACCAGGGACATTCCCACACACACAAAAAAACAAAACAAAATCCATGGCACTGCAAAGCCATATTTAGCATTAAAGGATTTTTAGAATTTAAAATCTTAAATCTGTTAGAACATAAAGCAGCAAAAGTAATTGTCGCTTTAGAGTTTTTATTTTTACAGTTAATGTTGTTATCTCACTTTAACTGGATTTGGCTCATTTGCATTAGATGCACAGTTGGGAATCCCTTAGGGATACAGCAGTTTTCAACATCTTGTAAAAACAGAGGAAAGGATGCCTGAGGAGAGATGGGAAGATAAAGACACAAGGAGCTACATAAGCATACAAAGATGCATCTACACACACACATACAGTGTGTACGCATAAACACTCATGACAAACTCTCAGATTCTGCTTTGCACTAACATTAAAGGAAACCAAACTGGCACAAACATGAAAAGTACAAACCTCTGAAGTTAATCCAACACAGACATGTTATATAACGGGTATGTTTAAAACACGCAGGCTCAAAGAAACAGTCCCAGTTAGGGTTAAAATAAGAATTAAATTTCATTAATTTGTCAGATGCTGTTGTCTTACGACTTAAATTTGCATTAAATTTGTATTTTTTAACCTCCTTGCATTTCAGTATCTTGCTTAAGACTACTTAGACATGTGGACAGGAGGAGACGCTTAAGGACCACCTCAGCTAAAGCCTGCTGGGACTGACTGTAAGTCTATACAATGTCCTCGGAAGCACAGCAGGACAAGATTGCATGTGTGAGTGATTAAGCATCGCAGAACATGGCATATGTCCAAGCTTATTAACACTTACAAGGTCATGCATGATATCAGTGACATGGTAGCCAACATGTCATGTCATACCTTAGCACTCATACCGGTGTATTGCTGCATTAGACATTCAAGGGGCACTTTTGCCTTCACTTTGTCATTTATGGACATTCCTGAATCATTAGCAATACTGAGAAACACTTAAATTAAAATGACTGTAATGGCCAGACACAATAAATATGTTACACTCTCTTTAGTGTGAGTGGTTCAGATATTTAAGGTACACGCATTACGGTGTAAAGAGGCAGTGAAGACAAGTAGAGAATACAGGCCATCCTCACCTGCACATTCTGTAGTATTTCCACCTAGTACAGAAACACTTTGCATGAATGCAGTGTTTCCAATGCCTTGTAGGCCTGAATAATGTATTAATGCACTAGTGCAGAACAGATGCATAGTAGTCTATGTATTTATAATACATAACAGACCGTTAGGAGAATGAACTGGCAGCTGGTGCTGGTTTTCCCTGCAGAATCAGGATTGGCAATCCCACAGTCATGTGGTTTTTCTCCACTTTTTAGCCAAGGACAGTCAGGTTGTGTGTTCTGGTTTTTCTTGGGTATTTCATTCAAAATCGTGTGTAAGGCTCTCTTAGTAGTTTGATTTTGTGTGCATTAGGTTGTTTTCTAAATCTAGTTAGAAAATGCTGCTGTTTTGTCAGATCTTCAGGAAAAGGTCCGTTTTTTATCACAGAACATAGAACAAAGGCCCCACTTTGACACTGGATATGCTCATATGACCTTCACTTTGAGATATACCATTGCCACAGTTAGTTAATTGGTGCTTTGCTGGACAGAATTGTCCTTATCCTTTCATAATCCTTCCTTCTCTTAGACCATAGCCAGTCCTGCACTTGCCTAGCCACCAGTTACAGTGATCACAATAGTGTTAAAGAAGAAAACCTTCGTGTCACTTTCTTTACAGGGGTCAAAGAGCATTCAGGCTTGGTTGTACTTTAGCAGCCTTGCTAATCCATCAGTCTCAACATTTGTCGCAAAGCTGCTTCTGCTCCCATTTGGCTGATTTCATCCCCCACCCACCCCATCTCTAAATGTCCATGCTAGCATTAAGGAACCATCTGTGGCTGTGTTACATTGGCCACTGGCTCAAGGCTTTGGTTTTTAAATAGAAGCAATGGAACAGTTAGCCCCAAATGGAGCATGGTTTTGGAAAAGATAAATAAAGAAATAAAATAAAATAAAAAACAGGGGAGATTGTAGTGACTAGACCACCAAGCGCATGTGATACAAAACAAGAGAGCTTCACTTTGGACTCACATTGTGACCAGCTACAACTCTATTACCTCCACAGCCTTTCAATAAGTCAACACATATATCTCCTACTGCAAAACTTGAACAGCCCAAGCCATTTCATGCTTTAACTGTATACCCCTCAGTACAGCAACAGTATTTACATTCTTTTTGTACAATTTCTGATTTTGAGGGAAAGTGGGCTACACTTGCACTCGCAGAACTGCAGTTAAATCCAGATAACTTCTATTTCACCTTGTCTCATCACTGAATAGAAGATTACTACCATCACTTGTAATACCATGGATATTACTGTGCATAACTCAGATGTGGAATCATTTGTCTTGCTGGAACAAACAAGAGATGTCAATTGGTATTATGATTGTACTTAATCTTAATTATGATTTTTTTATTTACTTGAAGCAAGTCTCTTTAATCATTTTAATTACTGTTTGCGAGGTACAGCTTTTTAAAGATTAAGTGAGTGAGATGCAAGCACAAGAAAGCACAAACACAAAAGTTCAATTTTAGGTGAACACACATTTATTACTAATTCTAAAGTGTCAAATACAAAACACTACAACTAACACAAAGCAAAGACACAAAAGGAAATGGGAGAATAACAGTACAAGGCTATGGTGAACCAATAAAGAGATGTATGCAAGATTTTGAGACAGATGAAATGACTGTCCCTCTAAGGAGCAGCAAATCAAATCAATGGTTCAGCAGTTTATTTGTGAATTACTGATTAAAGTTCTTATTAGTTTATTTTGAAAGCACCAAGGTTTAAGGAAGGGTTTGTGAGTATACTTGCATGCACCTTGGGGAGTCCTTCCTCTTATGTTGCAGAGTTGAGTCCAAATAAACAACATCCCAGTGAACTTGTGTTGCCCTGATGGTTATGATTGGAGTGCAGGAATATGAAGCTGGAATAGGGAATGAGTGGGTCCTTGGATGGAGAGGGTTTGAGGGAGGAGAGCTTACTCCTCAAGAGATGGTGAAGTTTTAAAGGATTTTCTGGGTTCTCCACTCTGTTTTTTTTTAATGTTGTTTCTTTTGTTCTCCCTCCTCCCTGTTAGACCATTGCAGAGGCGGTCCCCTGCTGTCCAGGGACAGGCGGCTCTGCTTCTGAAAGTTGCCACTCTTTGACTGAATATGTTATTGTCATAACCATCACAGGATTTCTAATGTTGTATTTTTAATTGCAGATTTAGCGTTTTGAGACGTAAACAAGCAGAATGACACACACATGTTGTGAGGACACAGTGCTGGTTCATTTTGTTTTTATTTTTATTCATATTTATTCTAAATAATCAGCTGTTGCTTCATTTGCATTAGAGGATTTTCTCAGGACAGAAAAATAACCTCACTGCTGTTTAGAAGAGTGAATGTAGAAGCTTTAATGAACGGAGAATTGAGTGGTGTGTGTGTGTACAATCTGAGGGATGGTGTGGGGGAGGAAGAAGTCAAGGACAGAGGAGAGAAAAAAGAGACTGAGGTCAAAACTCAATAACAACATAAAATACCATAACTCCTTACCACATAAAATGCCCCTCACATAATTTGTCTGCCTTTGTCCGTTTAAATATGGGCTTTACTCGTGTTAGTTAACTCTAACTAGCTCTTTCTCTCTCACACATTTAAATTCTTACTGTATATGTGTGTGTGTGTGTTTCGGCAGCATGTGCAGTATACGTATGTGTGTCTGCTTTTGTGTATACCATACACAACATCCAAGTGCATGTGTGTGTCGGTGTCTGTCTGAGTTTGAGTCGCAGATCACGTGACTGGGAAGACGCTGACGTGAACAGAAAGAGAAACACAAGCTTGAGAATGGTAAAGAGAAATAAACCAGTTTGCTGTGGGTTGAATGAGACGCGGGACATTTTTCTGACATGTCTTCTGGTGACATTTCTAGTCTGACTGAGAGAAAAGAGAATACAGAGAGAAAGAAATGTAGAAACCAAAATAATGCAGCATTTCAGCTCCACGTCTCCTGATGGACTTTGGCGGTTGGTCTTCCTTTACTTGGCTTTCACAGGAAATAATTAGTGTGACCTCTGAGAGTCCAACACAGATCAATTATCTCTGTTTTTGTGTCAGAGCCGTCTTGTTGCAGCCTGACTGAGGCAAAGGTCAGAGAGGCAGCTGATTGTGCAGGTAGAACCCCCTCAGTGGTGCAGTATAGGCGAGGCGGTGTGTCTGAGCAGCAGGTGAAAGTAAAAATTAGATATGAGATATTAGTTGGATTATAACACGAGGTCTGAAATTGCAAAAAGTCTTTGGTTTCATTTCAAAAGGACTATAAAATTTGCTGATTGTGGTAGTATGGAAAGTAATTTACAGATGTACAGATACGGCTGAAAGATGAATTGTGCAATATGTTGCTGTGAAAAAATTGAACGGGGAGTTTCGAAGCAACATCTCAGAACAAGAAAAATAGGCTACATTAGAGATGGTGTGGAATTTTCATTTATATGTTGGCTGGAATGAAATTGGTTTAGAGCTTGGTGTAATAAAAAAATATTTATCAACTGATCTGTTTGTTTCTATCTGCTCTGATTCAGGCAGGAAAAGGAAGCTTACTGTGGCTGCTCTATAGAAGCTGAGAGATTAATTCATTTAATTCTTAATCTGTATGGGATAAAGAATACAAATCACAATTCATTATAATATACTGTATCATTACAATTATATTTAGAGCAAATCCTACACAGGTTATTTTAAGAGGGCAATGTAATATAATGATTCCCAGAACACTTTCGTCTGATTGCACAAAGATAAAACTTTTCATATAAAATTCCTGTACTACGAGGATATGGTTGCTAAAAAAAAGAAAAGGCCTGGTTTTATCTGAAGCAGCAACCTCCACTGGACATCATCAGCTCACGGCTTTTCCCAGCGGCCCTTAAACTCCCCTGTGTTCCAGTCACTGGCTTCAAAGCCTCATTTGCCTCCATTCAGTGCAGAGTGGACCAGAGTCATGGAAAGAAGCCTGGCTAAAACCAGAATCAGGGTCCTCACAGTCCTGCTGTGAAATCCTGAGCTCTGAAAAAAGCTCGCCCATTGTATCAACTGGGGGCTTTTATATACATACATATGTGCGTGTGTGCTCTGTTGTTTTTCATGTGTTTGCTGTCGAAATTGCGCTACATGCGGCTGGCTATAGATTTGGATGTTGGCACAGGAGGTTAAATAGCTAGAAAGGCACAGCAATCCTCACCTGAATGACCACAAAGAGATTTCTTTTGAATACTCTCCTTGCCGGTTTCACTCGTCCTTGTTTAGTCAGTAATCCTGCTGTTTGCTTCTTTGTGTGCAGAAAAAGGCATTCAGCGGTCTGTTTTTCAGGATGCCAAGAACAGACTGGTGCTCTTGAGGAAGATGTTTTTAGCCACAGCATGACTCTGTGAGATGACAGCGGTGGTCTGCTGGTTGTTCTGTCTGTCGGCGGGTCAATCAATCCACCACTTTGCCCCAGGCTGAAATATCTCAGCTACTGGATGGATTTCCATGAAATCTGATATGGGCATTCATGTTCTCCACAGGATGAATGTTGATAACTTCACCAGGATAAGTGTAAAAAAAACCAAACCAAAAAAACAAAACACCAAACTGTTGTGGTTAAAACTATTTTTATTTTATTTTCATAAGGCCCAAATCTGAAGATGTTCCAGACCTCCTTTGTGTGGGAGTCTGCAGCTACTGTATGAGGCAGCCAGTCCTGGAGGATAAAATGAAGACAGTTTATAATAGTTGAGGTAGGTGATATGAACAGATGCTTTCTGATACTCTGATATTCTGAATCCAGCATTGGGTTTAAACCTACATAGTGGGACACAATCAAAGTCAGCAAGTCAAATCTTTGTTTAAAGCTAAATCTATGTTTTAGTCTAAATTAAGTGAAAACTACACATATGCAAGGACTACAAACACAACCCTCCATACCACTATGGACCACTCACCCTGAATAGACTTATTTTCCGTCTTTAAAAAGTGCAGCACTCGAGGTGATAATAAATCAGATGAGCAGAGAAGAATTTTTAGAACTTGTATCACATTGGAGATCGTGTTGACAGGGCAAAATATAGCACTGAAATCCCACATACGGTATACAGTGTGATTTGTACCTTGCATACGTTGTGAAACAGTGTTATGTGCTCATTACAGGAAGTGAGAGCTAATTATATGCACTGAGAAATACTCAAACACGATTTTCTCCAAGACTATTTTGTAGGCGCGTAGTAGGAGAGCGCTTTGGATGTCTTTTGTGCTCTTTGCATTGTAGTCCCATGTGGAGTCATTGTAGAATAAAGATGTAGAATAAAGTTGTACCATTGTATCATTGTTTTACAGCAGATCAACAAACTGCACAAGGCAACAAAACAAACACTCTGCAATGAATGGACTCTTGCATAATAGTAATAACAAATACCGTTGCGTATTAACGGTAACTTTTATAGAACTATATTGACGTCCACCCACACAACAAAAACAAATCAAAGGTGGTTTCATTCCCACCTGCTAAGTTGGCCTGAGTGTGTGTTGATTACTTGACCATATCCTCTCCACGGTGCAGGAAGCTCTAAATTTGAAATCCAATTACCCACCAAGCAAAAAGCCTTGCCATTGACACCAGCTGACAGCCTATTCAGATGGTAACATTTAGCAGAGGCGGACAGGTACATCGGTGTGTGTGTGTGTGTGTTTGCACATGTGTGTTTGACTTGTAAATTGGTAGCACTCTCTTTCGGTTGACTCTTATTAAGCATTCAGCAGTATCAGCGTTAAAATGAGTGATCTGACAGGAGGACAGGTGTTAGGGATGGATGCTGGAAAGTGGTTGGTCATAACATTATCAGTGTGCGGGCGGGCAGGGCAAATTTAGAAATGGAGTACTAAACATTTCTCTCTGCTCTTTTGATTTATTATCACCTCGAGTGTTGCGCTTTTACAAGACGACAAATAAGTCTGTCCTGGGTGTGTTTGCCGGGTTTGTCTACAGTTTGAAGAAACTGCTACAATACATGTGTTGGACTGAACTGATCTATTTATGTTTTGTTTTATTTGTGTGAAGGATAAAGATATTTTATGATTTAATACAACATACTCTGGTGAGTAACCACACATAAATAGGAAAAATATAATTTCTTTGGGGTTATTTCTCTTGGTTGGACAAAACAGTTTATTTGAAGACATAATTTTAAAAAAAATTAAAAAATTGAAGTTTTTTTTTCTTTGTGCTGACATTTTATAGACTAAACAACTAAATGAGCAAGAGATCAATATGATATGGAAAAAATCAGTTCAGAGATCAGAGTTTCAGGCCTAGTTCAGACAGACCAAATCAAAGTTAATAGCTGACCACATATAAACCACTACCTCTGCGGATATGATAATTTAATGTTGGCAAACTGTCCTCCTTGTACCTGTTGTTCTTTGTCACCTAGTGGCTAACAAATTCAAAAAGTGAATGGACTGCAAGCTCATTAAGAAAAAGTGTGGTGTAAATTACGGAGCCCTCTCTGTTTTTCCTCAGGAGTCAAAGCTCGGCATACAGTAACACCGAGCTCTGGTTGGTAGCATGAAATAACAACTGCCCTTCAACTTTTGTTCCGATGGTTAATGAGCTGCCAAGCCTGTTCTTACACCGCATGCAGCTAATCAATGTTGTCAGGGATGTTGATGAGCAGGTGCAGACATTATGCACAGACAGGACTATTTCCTTAATTAGTCCACGCCGCAGTCATTCCAGTGTTCATGGAACACAGTGAAAGGTCCCTTCCTTTCTGCGAAATGCCCCGACTAATTCTGACATGCAGTTGTAACCGGCAACCTGATTTTTTTTTCCTGATTGTGATCCTCTTACTTATCTTAAGAGCAAGCAGTTAGCAAAATGTCTTTGTTTGTGTGTGTGTGTGTGTGTGTGTGTGATTGAGAGAGAGACAGAGACAGAGAGACCATCTGTTTATCAGCTGGACCATCACATGACTTACTGCTCTGCCACAGTCATTCTCTGCCCTTCATTTAAGTCCATTAATGAATTTGAAAATAAATGCATATTTACCTCTGGTACTGATGTGGACTATAAATGAATTCAAGGCTGTTTTGGCAATTAAGCTAAACTAGCTAAAATGTAAATTAATGTGTTTTTTTTTTTTTAAATATATGTGGTTATATGATGTAATAGACACTACAATTAATCACTATCTTGTAAAGCAAATGCCGTGGGAAAGCTCAAATAGATGCCTATTAAGGTGTTTGATTACTTGTGATTACACTCTCTCTCTCTCGTGTGCTGTGCATATAATGCCGTCTCTCTCACACACATACACACACACACACAAAACTCACCTCCCCTTCTAATTAAACAGGTAATCCTCTTCTCATACAGCACAGATGCTGCTGAAAGACGTGCTTAGAGAGGGAGAGAGCAGTTGAGGGCCACTTTGATTCAAATGCACATGAGTTGGGCTTATCTGCAGGGTTCATGTTGCAGCAGACATGATCAGAATACATGCTGAGGTGCCCGCCATGCATTGTGGGTTCAAGTCTGCATCTTGTGGGCTTTTACTATCAAACTGTCTCCTTTAGGGCCTTTCCTCTGCAATGTTTAAGACGGCAGAGATGCCAGAAAAATGAATGTACAATGCATCTTGTACCTCACCCTCAGTGAGCAGAATCTTAGCTCTCTCCTGAAGAAAGTGTTGGGCGAACAGTAGCAGAGGACTCCTTTCATTAACAGTTCATTTCAGTTCAATTTTGCCTTGAAGTCAGAGCAACAACTCTGTCCTGCTTTAGAGAAGTGGTAACTGTAGTCTGCATAAATTGATCGAGAGACAAAAAAGGGCGCACAGTGCTTTGGAGCAGATCCACCACTGTATATCTGCACTACAATACTGCAGAGCTGAGTTAGACTTATCTAGTCTGAGATCAAGTTAAAACTGTTCCCAACAAATAAAAACTCAAAACACTGACTTTTGAGCTTCAGCTTCAAGCAAACTGTCAAATCACCATGTGTGGATGAAAAGGTTCGGTCACAGAAAAGTATTTTTGTAGTTGGAGAGCTGATGAGACTTATGAACACAGTTCATCTCACTTCCAGTGTGCGTGAGAGACAGGGAGCTCTTGTTCGTGACCCAGCTTTATAGCACATCGAGGTAAATGCCGACCTTTTAAGAAATACTTGT
>NC_054396.1:10880489-10895489 GCF_017976425.1 Toxotes jaculatrix | reverse complement strand
TTAATGCCACCTCCAGTCAGGCCGTATCGTTCTGATTGCATGTTGGCGTAACTGTCTCTGCGTGTGTGTTTGTGGTTGTTTGTGTGAGAAAGTAATCCAGGACGAAGGATTTCCTCCGTTTTCTGTATGGACAACTTCCTCTGCTCATTCACACTTCCTGTCACTGTGTGTGGGGCAGTGGGAGAGAGACGGGAGGAAGCGAAAGGGCAAGATAAGCTGGCTGGCGTTTTGAGTGTGTGTTAGGGTGAGGGAGAGACTGAGAGAAAGAGGCACAACAAAGAGCACTTCTATAAAAAGCAATCTTGTGACAGTCCAGTGCACTCAGCTGACTGTCTGGAAACTTTGCTGTGCTTTCTTCTCCTCTCGCCCGTTCGGGTCCTGGGGAAGTCTTCTCACCAGTTTGCCATTTTCCCTGAGTATGTTAAAGAGGTGACACACATCAACTCTAACACAATTTTCACCCCACTTCCACTTTATTTTTTCTTGCTTTATTTTAAGCACAGTGCCCTAAAGACAGAGAGTGAGAGAGCTGGTTAGAATGCAGACCGAAGAGGAAGAGGACAAGGAGACAAGATTTAATGCTCAGTGACATGTGTCAGAGGCTGCTTTGTTAAGGACACGCACAAAGAAAAAAAAAACACACGGATACCAGAGGCATTTCCTTAGATGCTGATGGTGGCGCACAGTATCCTAATACCCTTACATATTCTTATCAAGTAATGCGGTTTGCACTGCAGTCAGTGTGTGTTAGAATATGTTTAGTTTGATTTAACTTTCACTTTAGTGTATATATCCAGTTATGTATATGGACACAGAACTGAATCAGTTTAGCACTCATGACTCATAGTCACTTCTGGGTGAATTATCGATTGGATTTATTACATTTGGATGGAAAAGGTGTTGCATGTAATCACAGTCACAGCCATATGACACAGCTGGGAAGCTGTCAGTTTGTTGATGGCTGGTATCCTGCTTGACAGTCACAGTGCCGTTTACGGCGCATCAAAATATAAGTGATGGTCACGGCTGTGTCCTCAGTAGAAGAGAGGACGACCATGCTCCTATGAGTGATTTCACTGAACCCCCCCCCAAAACAAATACACAGAGAAGCTTGAAAGATCACAAATGTCTTACGACTAAGGGCAAAGGTTTGAGAGTATTTCAGCATTTGCCCCCATCACTCTCTGGTTTTGGTTTGTTTTTTCTCAGTCCATTCTGACATTCGCTCACGAGGACACTGATGAGACCCACAGACTTGCCGGATGGAGGGAGAAAGAAAAACAGAGCAGACTACAGATTTGTCTTTATGTCGCCCCGCCTTCCTTCCTTTCTGTTCCTGGCTTGGCTCAGATTGGATCCTGACTCTGTTTCCCCATTGAAAGTGACTAAGAGTCAGCATCTCCATCTCCCTTATTCATCATCTGCTGTCGTTGCCTTTTTATCATTCTTTCCTTCTGGCTGCTTTGATTCTCTTCGTCCTCTCTGCCCCCACCCAATCCCTCTCTCCGTACCTCTGTCTTGTCCTTTCTCTCGCTGACATAGAGGAATGAGAGCTGACCCAGCTGGCCACCACTTTAGACAAACTCTGATCTCTCTTTCCCCCTGTGTTTACCTTCATCTCTCTCCCTCACTCAAACAGACAAACCACACACACACACACACATTATCTGTTAGTAATTGGAAGCCCGTAGCCTCTGAATTCAAAAGGTCTCACACTCATCACTCATCTTTCTTCCCTTTTTCTCCTTCATCATTCCCCCTTTTATCCTTCCTTGGTCACTGCATTGCTTTGTGTTATTCTTTTTTCAACTCTGCCCTTCTTTCTGTTTGTGCTGCGAGCCTGTGGGACTGCTCTAAGTTCAGCCCTTTCAACACATTACAACATAATATTTTAGTTACAGTTTCATGTACTGTAAATCATGTAAACACAGCTTCTCCACGTGGGAAACAGACTCTCTCTTGAACAAAGGACTCGTGAAAACTTCCAAAGTTTGCAAACAAGCAACTTCCTGGTTTTCTTTGTAATGTCCCTGTTGATTTGAATGTTGCCAGATTTGCTCGAGCTAATTGTACGACTGCCGCCCGGCCCTGGATGAAATCAGGCCCCTCACAGAAACTTACAGCGCGTCAATTGTACTTTCTAATTGTCATAGACTGACAGGAATGTGGTTGGACGTGGGTGGGCTGTATCATCTGGATAGCTTTGGGTGTCAACCAAACCCATCCCCACCTCCTCCCCAGAGACTGCAGCCATTGGTCAGGCCCCATTGTGTTACCATGGCCACAGGCCAAACTAGAGGCGGGGCATCTGTCCTCCACCTGGTCATACCAGCTGCTCAGGCACTGCTGTTATGGCATGCCTGGAGTGTGTGTGTGTGTGTGCGTGTGCATGCGCACGTGTGCGTGTGCCAGCTCCAGTGGAGGCAGAGAGCGGTGTGTATTTCTGTGTGTGTGAGCATACTATATACTTTCTTAGCCACAGTCTCTCTGTACGCGTGCCCTCTTTGACCCTGCGGTTACATAAGGCAGTGTAAAGTGGCTCTAGTTGAGCAGCGGAGGTATTAATAAATGTTATTTGAGCGCAGCACGCCAAGCTCGCAGCTCACAGATAGAAGCATATGATGTGTCTACTCAGCTGGGCCTAGAGGCTTGAAAGCTGTAGCCACTTCCTGGTTCATTGTACCCACCATCACTTTTCAGTGACTAGAATGTGGTGGGTGAATGATTTATTACCCTTAAGCACCTTAAACTGCTTTCTGGTTTTGTGTACTCACCTCACCTCATTGGCTGGGAGACGAGACATAACTTTATACTGTTATCCAATACTCCTCAATGATACGCCTTCCTGCAAACAGGTACTATAGGCAGCAATAACTTGTTTGCTGTAGACTCAGATTCTTCTTTTCACGGTTTAGGGCTAACTTTCAGAAAGGGACAAACCTGCTACTTTCTGTAGCAGTTGGCCAGGTGTTGACATGCGTGTAAATGGGCAGAGCACACCACATTCCTCCTGCCACCGGTCTGTGTTCAGCATTGAACCACACTGAGGCAGGAGGAGTAATAAACAACAGCCAGGACAGGTCTGTGTTTTAAATAGCAGTGGGCACAGCTGGTGTTCAGCACAAACCAGGAAATGTGTCTGTGTGTTATTGTAGGTGTAGTATTTACAGATTTATACTAAAGATTACTTTAACTTTAACACTTTACAGCATCCTCTGTAGGGTTATGAATAACCTTTGTGTTGCTTTTAGTTGGAACTTTGCACTAAAAATAACCTGTTGACCACAGGAAATGCCGAGTTAGCCGAATTCTTAAAAAACCCAGACAAGGGAAGGTCAGATATTGAGAAATTATTTTGAACATTTCAAAACTATTTAATAGAAGTGGCCGGGATTTTCCATTGTCGTCATTTAATGAGTAATATCACGACTGTAAGGGATTAAACAACACTTGGGACTAGGTCATGTCTCTGTTTTAGTGTGTGCTCGTGAACATGTGCATGCACACATAACTAGCACATCTGCTAAATGTCACCATGCATTCGCCAAAGCTGTCCCTTTCCTCTGACACACACACACACACACACACACACACACACACACACACACACGGTGTATTGTTGAATGTATTTTGATAGGGTCGAGTTAGAGCTATGTGTGGTCTCTTATTCCCTGTCCTCTCTGTGGAGGACTTTAGCCGCTCAGTGTCTCTTTCTCATCCTTCAGTTGTTTAATTGTTTTGTTTCAGCTTGTACTGGACCTAACTCGTTTCCACTTTGCTTCTCTCTCTCTCTTTCTCTCTCACACACGCGCACACACACACACACACACACACACACACACACACGGACGGAGAACAACATTTTCTCCCTCCCTCTGTCCGGTCCAGTCTTTTGGCTCTTGAATCAGTCATGCTCGTTTTGTATTTGGTGGGCAGCAGCCAAGGCCGCCCCTGCGGACCATTACAGCACACTAGGAGAGCGGAATGAGCCGGTGGAAAGGGAGGGAACTGGGAACTGGGCTGAGAGATGGAGTGAGTTATAAAAATGTAAAGAGGGGACGAATGCTGAATGAAGAGAGATAAAGCGGTGGAAGAAGAAGCGCTGAAACAGAGAAGGGGAGGTGTGAAAGCCACATTGCTGTGACTCGCACTTGTGTTCCTGTCAGTGGCAATCTTTCCACTTCTCCTTCTCCCCTCCTCCAGTTTCAGTGGTGGCACCGGGCCCAAACCCAAGCCAGGGACTTTCCTCTGGCTTCTCCCCAATGAAAAGTTAAAAATCTGGGGGAAAAAAAGTGGGTGGCCTCACCTGGGGATGGAGAGATGAGGGGATGAAAGCTGGCTGGGGAGAAGAAAACAGTTATATTTTCTCTTGCCACAGTGCATGGTTAGGCTTTTGGTTTCATATAGGACCTGATCTTTTCTTGGGTGGAGATGCAAAAAGGGCGACTTTCAGTGAAGGAAGTGAGAAATGGCATTGCTACATTACAGAAGTTATTGAGTTCATATGTGCACACAAAAGGACAAACTGCTAAAAAATTATTTACTTAATAATCACAATCTGGAAACCACTTCCCTCTCACCACTCCTCGTGAAGTTCTGATTTTTTGTTTGATGTGTGTGAACAGAAATGCACTTGCTCAAGTTCACTCAGTCACTTGCAGGAGATACTTTCAGTTTAGAGACATTTACACATCCCGTCTCCACCATCCAGATTCTGTGAATCAAACAACTTCATAACCTCATCCATCAGGTCATCTCTCTTCAGCTCTCAGCAGAAGGCATTACATTTAGCCTCATGCCAAGAAAATCAAGAGTTCTGCCTCATGGAGAAATACAGATAGAGTCCAGCCGTGTTAAGCTAACGGCAGAAACCCCACCAGACCCACAGATCACATACCACATCACCATTAATCTTAAAAGCAACACACAGATGTTGGTGTTTTTGACTCCAACCCAAGGTTCATTTTTCTCAGTGTGCTTTTTCTTCCTCCCTGACACTATCCTGTGTCTTTATCACATGTGCTGGGACTGACACAGCACATGCAAACACATGCTGACACACACACACACACACACACACACACACACACACACACACACACACACACTTCTTTCTTTTCCTTCGTAGCCCCCTGCACTGATTGTTATGAGGTTGCCATGCCAATGTCGTTCTAGTTCCCCCTTGACACATGGAGTGTGTTGGTGGACAAGATTAGACTGGTGTGTATACAAGTGTCCACAGAGGTTGTTTCACACATACAGAGGAATTTGCATACTTGCATGCGCGCGCACACACACACACACACACACACACACACACACACACACACACACACACACACACACACACACACACACAAGTGGTTGATGAGGCAGTGGAAGATTGCATTAAATGGAAGGATTAAGGTAGTCATGGTAGGAATGTGCCTTCTCCTTCCTGGAGCAGCACACACGAAAATACCCACATTCGCACACCCATGTACATGCACACTACTCCTAAATTCTCACACGCCATACCTTTTCCTGAGACTGCACTTCTAACCTCCCTCTACAGTGTGTAACAGACAGTGAAAGACAGGTTGTTGATGTTTACTGATTAGCATGTTCCTGGTTTGCTAGCCTGGTAGTTGTTAGCTCTCCAAATGCTTCTTTCATATACACATGCAGATAAATTTAAGTCACTTTGCGTCACTTTGAGGTCCGGTAAAATTTGATGGGTGTTTTTCCTCAAGTTTTTATCAACTAAACCAGAAGAAACGCGAGAAACAAAGCTGAAGCCCAAGGAAGAAAAAAGGGATGGCGTGTGTGTGTGTGTGTGTGTTTGTGTGTCTTAGGGTGGAACAGTTCATCTTACTGGAACACTAAACTCACCGGGCCACGTTCTGAATAGTGTGCCATGCTAGCAGACTGCCAGTCACTGATTAAACACACACACACACACACACGAGGCCAACCACCGCCGTAAATCGCTCTAAACCACGCCATAAAAGCTCATTTTAAACACCATCTGCATTCCTCGTTCTTTACAACTGCCAGACATTATTTGTGTGTGTGTGTGTGTGTGTGTTCTGTCATTACTTCTGCCCCCCAAAAATCTCCTCATTTAAGTCACCAAGCTTCCTATTGTTACCAGTAACCTTATTCTTAATTTAAAACATCCTCTGTGTTGCCAACTGTTGCTGTTGCTTTTTTTTCTGCCATTTTTTGCCCCACGATCATCTCGACTTTGTTTACGGGAACTACTCTCTTTTTTTCCACTCTCTCTGTTTTGTTTTTCTGTCATGGGTGTTTGCGGCGTGTAAAAGCTGACTAAGGTTTCTACTTTGTTGCTAGAGTTTTGGAAAAACAAAATAGGAAGATACTGATGAGAAAGAGGGCGAGGGCTTGAAGAAAAAGAGGAAGATTAAGGGGAGATGGAAAGTGTCAAAACAAACAAAACAAAAAAGAAGGAGGGGGAAAGAAGTTGAAAGTGAAGAAAAAACAGAAGTACTTTCAGGAGGGTGGGCGGGGGGGCAGAGGGGAAGACAGAGAAATGAAAGAGACAGAGGAGAGGCAGGCATTTGTGGCCAGGAATGGTTTGGCACACATTTCACTGAGGTGTGGTTTTGGCCTGGCTCCCATTAGCCTCTTGTGTTACATCCATTACAAACATCTGCACACACATGGCACACACACACACACACACACACACACACACACACACACACACACACACACACACACACACACACACACACACACAAGCACACACTCTTACATGACGGCACAGTCAAAACAGTCCCACATCTTAACCACCATAGAATTCCTCCGCCATAATTCTGGTCCTTCCCAAGAAAGATGGAAATCACTCATCTCCCCCCGTTCCCCTCCTCCCCCCCACCTTCTTTCTCTCCCTAAAAGATGCTATTAGAGGCACCAGTGGCCATGTAATCACTTTGGCTCTCCCACAGGAAGGCACATGCACACACACACATACACTTGCACCACACACACCTTGGTAATTACAGCTGAAGATGAAGTCCTATTCGCTGTAATCCCAGTGAATGGCTGATCTGCTCAGTAAATGGTGGGTCAAGCGGCACTGCATAGTGTCACATCAAGAGTGTGTGTGTGTGTATGTATGTGTGTGTGTGTATGTTCTTCATTTCTTCAAGCTATTAATTGATGTCTTTTTAATGTGACTGATGTCGATTAACTCCATGCACACGATTGCACCCTTGCTTGTATTCACTGCACGCCAGCTTTCTGCTACACATGCAAATTGATAGACTGTCTCGCACACTTTGTATGCACACACACTTTCTTTCATACAAACACAACCTCCCCCACTCCTACACACGCACTCAATACAAACACTCTGCTCCCCAGCCGATCTCTTTCTGTGTTTGTATGTGCTCCATTTCTCTCCTCAAAGCCGCATACACACTCTGTATATGATAGCATCTGTCCCCCCTCATTGCATCTGGCACTCTTTCCAATCTTTGTTTAGTTTCCCACCTTCCTGTCTGATAAGGCTAGCAGCTTGTTAGCATAGCTCTCACTTTTTTCTCAGTGGCTTGGAGGGTTAGCAGTAGATCAGAGATGCCGGCGTCACTGTAGGAATCATGTGCCAGGTTGCTATTCTTATACGCACGCACCCATAAGCGTATTTATATTAAATCTAGTCTTTAAGTGTGTGCACGTTATGTCTTTAACATAAATATCCTCTCAGCAGTCTTTGATGTAAATGTGTAATATTGTTTCAGTTGAGATATCCCATAAGGGATTTGTGTTGCGCCTCAATGTAAGAGGAGGTCTTTTCTCATTTGAATGGCGACACTAAAAAGGCATTCAATTGGAAAAGCTCTATCTTCTAGTCTCATCTTATTGTATATGATAATGTTGTGGTGCAATTTCTTCCCCCCGTTTGCAAGACAGCTGATAAAATCAGTCATGGTAAAGCACCTCTCTAGATGCAGTGCTTTTCGCACTCGCAGCCTTGTGTGTGTGCGTATGTGTGTGTGTGTGTGTGTCGAACTCTATGCAGATGATTGAGTTAGTGTGATTTAGTGATGGTCGGAAGATGAAATGCCGCCGCTGCGCCGTGTCTAGCGACTCGCTACAGACACTTATCTGACGGCTGCTAGCTAAAGGCATTTAATTTGGAGGGAGAGAGGGGAGGGAGGAAGGAAAGGTGGAGAGGAGAGGAAAAAGAGGTGAATTCATGAGTGAAGAGGAGAGACACGCATTGAGGTGGAGGCTGAGGATGCAAGACACTGGATGACGAGTATTTTTTTTTTTTTTTTTTTTTATTTCAGCAAGCATAAGGATTAAAAGGCCCTAACAGTGATGAATAGGTTTAATTTGCTGGTTAAGCAGCTCACTTTCTTCCACCATGTTTACATTGTAATGTATGCAAGTATATGTGATGAGAGAATTATACCACATGTGGTTTGAGCTTTGTTCCCTTTCTCTCCCTTTTGTTTTCTCTTGCCTCCTGTTCCACCTCAGTCTATGTTTGTGCGACTGTAGCTGTGTGTGTGAGTATGTGACCTTTTGTAAGCACTGCTGGTGAAAGGCCACAGGCTCACACATGAATAACCATGGTGTAGACATGCGGGTGAATACCAAAGCCAGACAATAAGGGCTGGCATAGCAAGTAACCCGATATGACAGAATACACTGGATTACTCGGCCGCATATTTGAACTCATTGACAAGTGCTTAATGTAAACTGAAAGATCTTTGATAAAACCTGGCAGGTGACGCTTCAAAAAGCAGTCCAAAAACCGTGGTTTAAAAATACCGTTTCACTTCTTGTGTAGTAAGATGAATGAAGCGCTCATGAAATCACATCCTGCTCTGACCAAATCTCAACTCACCTCAGAACAGATTTTTTGGGGGGGAAAATAAAAAAAAATGATGGCGGAGAAGGACTATGAGCTAATCTCACGTCGAAACATTAAAAAGATAAAAATAAATGACTTTTGTGAGAATAGTCTTTTAATGGAGCCGTGATAATGATAGATGAGTGCTTGAGAACTCGCAGTTCTTTGTGCTTTTAAGTAAGGGAGGCTGGAGGGTGTGTGCATTAATGTCAGTAATAGTGTGTGTGTGTGTAAGAATTACTGGAGAAGTGTGTGAGTGTGTGTTTTTGTCAGAGAGCTGCTGCTAGTTGTGACATTCACATGACTACACAACAAAGAAATAAGGGAGAAGTAGAAGAATATTTTTGCGACATACTGTCTTCGTTCCCCGTACTCTCCCATCTCCATCGAGGCTATTTAGTCTATTGAGTGCTTATATATCTGCTCATATAAATAAGCATAAATAAATAAGTGATATCTAGAAGCAAGCTGGTTTTCCTGCTGCACACCCTCTCACAAATACAAATATAGTTGAATTTCATACAAATAAAGCTTTTTCAAACTAAAACAAAGGAGAGTAAAGCTCATTTTGAATAAATTTCATGTTTACATCTGCTCTCCATCCCAGACCTTAAAATAACCCGCTCCAGACACACTCTGTGTTTTGATAGCAGCCGCACTGACATTCCACGGTGTGTGTGTGTGTGTTTGAGTGCACGCCTCCTTCATCATTGTCACCATAGCTCTTTGTCTGTCTTGGTGTTGCTGAAGGAAAAGCTGCTCGGTCTCTGACCGTCTGACCCACATATGGTATGGGTTTACTCTGAGCTCTTCTACGTGTCGGCTGTATATATGGTGTATACATTTGTGTGTGGTGTTGGTTGTGGTGGAGGATTTGCCCCATAGATGTATCGGGGCGATCACTCACTCATGTGTGATGCTCCATCTGCTCCCAGTTTCTAACCACTCAGCCACACACACACATACACACACACACACGCACACACCACCTTAGAGCTACAGTATGGGAGATAAAGAGAGTGTCTTCTTTTACTAGATAAAAAAAGCTTATTTCATCAAATCATTTTTTCATATATCAAGGGGATGCTTTCTTCTCACAAACAATGCATGGCAGCAGTTTTACAAGAATGAGTCTACTGCTGCTCACCATGCTGTGCCTGCATGTGTGTGTCTGTGTGTATTTGTATATAGTTTCAAGCTCTTAATGCTTCCTTAGCGGCCCTGTCCTCCTACTGAAAATGGCACAAAAGCCCTAAAAACATACACGCACTCAGCGAGAAGAAAAAGGTGTGTTTTTTTTTTCCCCTAATGTTCTAATGGCAACTGTTGCCGTTTGAGAACAATTGATGGATTTGTTTTGTGTCTTGCTGTGCTCAAGTTCTGCCAAGCTCACAGTGAGATAGGAAGTGAGTGATTTCAGGCCTTTATCTGAACGCCCCTGCTGCAGATAGAAAACACAGCTTAAAGAGGGACAGAGAGGATATGGGAGACGTTTACATGAAGCTGTCATTAGGTAGTCTCCACCAAGCCTGGTATAATGTGTGTGTGACTGTGACTATGAGTTTATGCAGCTGTGTGAGAAAGGGTCAGGGTGAACTTTGTGGATAAATTGGTATTAAGTGGTTCAGTTAAGAACTGTATTGATTTGTCCTTGAATAATAGTAATATTGAATAACGGCATATTTTGATAATTTCAAAGACTTCTTGTCCATGTTAGCTTAAAGGCTGGGGATCAGAGTTTATTCTCGACCTTGGAAACAGCAGTTGAAAGAATAACACCCTGCCTTTATGTCCATTTAGTAGCTGTTCTGGAGCTTTCGATCATATGACAGAAAAAGCCAAAAAATAAAAAGAAAGAAAAAAGGAAAGAATCACTTACTGTAAGAGGGTTACTCTCTTCCAAGGCTGGTGGGAGCCTCCTGGATAAAAGTCAGATCACTGATATAAATTTAACATGAAACATTGTTAGTATGAACAACATCAAGGCCCAGCTCAGTACAACCAAGTCATATGTTACAATACACAAGGTCTTCTAGGTACTTGAGTCCACTAATACAAAGTATTGTCATCTGTTTTTCACTCCTTCACCCTCTTCATCACTCCTTCCCACAGCCAATTGACTATAAGACCACTTTTATCTCCCCTGTTCATCACCCTCTTGCTGCTTTCCCTCATTTCCTTTTGTTCTGGAGAGGGCCACACTGAATTCCCCACCTCAGTGGGGCCCCCCTACACATCCACTTGGGGGCCCCGTCCACATCAAAGTCAGGAATGTGGGGGCCTGCTACCATTATGCATGGGTAGGCCTCGTTATGTCAGGTTTACCCCTCAATATATAAAGGTAGGGCATGTGCATGTGTGTGTGTTTCTACATGCGATTAGTGAGCCAAGTATGCTTTGTGTTCACACACATTCCCAAATCTGCTTTGAAATGTCAAAGCCATTACTTGAGCTATGTGCTCATGCTGATGTGTTATGGCTCGCAGACAGACCTACGAGGACACCTGGACCACTCTGTTCTGTTCAGTTCCATGTGAAAAGCTAATTCATTGTCTTGGAGCGTTTGAAGTCCCCCCATACCTCTTCTTTTCTTTATTTTCCTTCCCTTTTTTGTTGAAATTTACTGCATAAAACAATATTTTGATACAGCTTGGGCTTCTGTGGTTTCTTCTTCTGCTCTTCCATCCTTCTCGAGTTCCTTAAATCCTTTATCACTCCCTTGCTCTTTCTTTTTTTCTTTCCCACTACTTTGTTTCCTTCCCCTCGTTTTTGCCCCCCTGTGCTACTGTGCCATAGAAGACACACAATCCATGATCTCTCTCTCCCTCTGCCTCTAAGTCTCTCACTTTCATGTACACAAGCTCCATCGGTTGTCACTTGCGGCTATGACAGGCATCATTCTCATTGACGTGCCACTGTCTTATCACCCAACTCTCTCACCCTCACACTGCCACCCCCCCCCCCCATCACCAGCTATAGCTATCCTGTGTGTCTATCAGAGCTAACCAGGCCTGCGTGGCACAGATAAAACCCAGCATTAGGAGGTTTGGGGTGGATCGGCGGGTTGAGGGGAGGTGTTTAATGTTCAGAGAACAGATGAAAAAATGGATATTGGATGTCGGAGCTGGAAGGGTGGTAGCTGGGAATGTTCTGAGGTGATGGTGCTGGTGTTTTTGGTTGCAGTCTTTGTTCCCATACATAGATTATGGAAGTTTTCATTTTCAAAATCAGGGCTCACGTTGCAGATAGGGAAATACAGAAATGATAATAAAATCCCTGGGTAGACTGAGGAATGTTAGTGAGTTTCACTTAATAGGGATGCACCTGAAATTATTCCGCATCTTATTTTGCTCATTTACTGCATCGGATTTTAGATTTCAGTTGTTTTCAACATTGCTGGGCCACTTCTCTCCAGAGAGGGCAACTGTAGTGGAAAACACCCATTACTTCAGACTTCATCTCTTCTTATTCCCAGTTTTTGCAGAGCTGAAAAACAACATTAACATTCCAAGAAGGAATAGCAATTGTAGGTCATGGAAACACCCTGAGTAGTAGTTATGAAAAAATACTGAAACTGAAAGGTTTAGAGTTTTGCATCAGAGGCAATACGCGAGATACAAAGACTATAGTCAGTGTTTTCTACTGTAAATTCTTCATATGCTGTTCTTTCCCTGTGGCTTTCAGTCCTCATTATTCCCCACTCTCGTACTCTCGGCTTTGTCTTTGCTCTTGCTCTCTTCCCTCGTTCATTACTTCTCTGTGTCCTTACTTAAGACAATGGCTCTAATGTGTTTAGGATCTGTTAATGTTACATTATACATGTTGTCAAGAGAGTAGAGATGGGGCTCTTCCTGAAAACACAAGCACAGCATCACTCTGCGAATCCATCCATCAAGCACTTAGCAGAAAGCCGAGCAATACAAAGGAGACAATGAGACAGTAGTAGAATCTCCCGTCATCGCTGATTGTTGCACTGATTTATTTCATGACTTGGCTCACACACAGACGTATTCACACAGAGCTGTGCATCTATACTCGTGTAAACATAAACCTGTGAATTTGTACACATACAAATACATACAGATATATAAAAAAAAAACAGATTTGTGCATGTTAAAACACTACAGGTGGTGGTAGATACATGTGAAATCCGACACACATGAGCAGGCATGTAAGCACACACACACACACACACTACCCCTCCTGAACCTCCCCCTCCCGTTAACCTGGTTAAGAGATTTTAGCCTCGATTCCAAGGCGCAGTAGCTCAGTTTGATTCAATTAGACAAACATTCCTTATGTATCCACCCATCCATCCGTCCATCCATCTGTTCAGCTTTTATATTCCATAGTCCTTTGTTCTCTCCCTGTTTTCCATATTCTCTGGCCAGTCTTGGCTGCAGCGCCCCGTGGAATAAATCGATTTGAGACGATTTATTACCTGTTGTTTTCACACGTCACCTACTCTCTCTCGCCTACTCTTCTTTTTTTCTCTCTTCCTCACCTTTCTTGTTCTCCCCACACTTTTTTTTTTCTTTTTTCAAATGTTAGCGCTGCATATGAACTGCATCCCCAGAGAGAGGGAAAGGTTGAGTGAAACAAAGACGTGAAGAAGAGAAAAGGCGTTGTTAGATTTGGGTGAGATGAGGCGTCAGTTGTTTGTACATTTGGGATTCAGCAGACTGGAAGATGCACAGACAGACAAGCAGATGGATGCAAACAGAAGATAGGAAGACTGACAGAAAGACAGACTTTCATTCTCTGTATTATTATGTGTGCAAAACCAGTCTAGGCTGGGACTGGTCATTAGCCAGTGAACTGGACTTTGGTGTCTGGTCCAGAGATAGATGTGGCTGCCAGATGAAATGCCTCTTTTGTTTTTGTTCTTTTGTAAGAAAGAGTGAGAAAATGATGCTGTGAGCCCACAAAACAAAAACTATTCTTTCACCCCTGTGTGTGTCTGCCAGCATTTTTCCTTATTCCAGTTGTCTGTACTTAAAAACTGTGTTGCCATGTGTGTTGGTGAGTGTGTGTGTACGTGGTCGTCTAGATGCGAGCCATCCGTGAATGAAATGTATCCTTTGTTTACGGGCCCATTATCTAGATAATAACATCCATATTTCCTCTCATCTTCAGTGCTTTATCACAGCCTTATGAGCTCTCTCTCTCTCTCTCTCTCTCTCTCTCGCTGGCACACACACAAACAAACACACACACACGCCGGCAGTGAGAGATAATGGAATTGTTGCCCCTGGTTTCTTTTGGTGAGATTGTAAATAAATTCTTTCATCGCAAAGCGTGTGCGCTCGGTATCAACCCATGTGTTTCTCTTTCTGTGTTTGTATGTGCACATGCATGTGCAAATCTATCAAAGCACATATTAGTGGATGCATATCTATCACTGTCTGTGTGTGCGCGCGTGTGTGTTCAGTATCATTTCCCAGCTAGTCATTGCCTGCTGTCCCCTCCTTGTCACTGTGGGCTGATAGCAGTGCGAGTCGACAAAGACCAGTAATGGAGAGCTGATACTTGCCCTCCCCCCCGTCGCTCTGCGCTTTTCATTTGCTGCTGAGATGACTTTGGCTCACAGCCATCCCAGCCAGCCAATCTCCTATCTTGTATCTGAACCATTACTTTCCATATCTGGGCAAATTATTCACCAAAGCTCACAAAGAAAATTTGAGCGTCTGCACGCACGCACGTATGTGCACGCACCTGCTTGCTTGCACTGCGAGATAAATAGTTATATTTGTCTTCAGGTGTTTTGGGTGATTAAGTTTTCGTTGAAACCGAAAAGATAGTGACTCACTCTTATTCTCGCTGGGGTTTTATACAGGACTGCAATATTCATGCACTTTTTCATACACAACACTTTTTGTTATAATTTCAGTTGTAAAGATGTTTTCATTAGTTCTTCCCAGGTGCTGAATAGAGCTGTCCTTCCTGCAGTTGTAATAACACCATTATCTAGCCATTAATGTTCCTTTCCATGCATCTACCACTGTAATCATGTCTCTGTTCACAATAATGACACTATATTCAATACTGCTATTAACGCAGCCTTTCAATTAAGCTGTTTACATGGCTTTGTAAAGCAGGCGCTTTCAATCTTTTTCCAAAATTTTGACAATTTC